>NC_055674.1:12725000-13025000 GCF_017976325.1 Chelmon rostratus | reverse complement strand
CTACACACAGTTTTCTCTGAGTGTAAAGTGGCCATGAGTTTTTGCTGTTAGCTGTTAACTGCCAAATTAGTTTTGATGACACTCGTTGATTAATGTAAAGAGTGAAATCTTGTTGTAGCTTTTTAGCAAAGAAATGTAATATACATGCACACTTTGTAGCTCGAAGGATAACTGATGGTGTACGTGCAGTTACAGAGAGTGCTTTTATTAATACAGAGTGAAAAAGTAGGGGAGGGTGCGAAGAGGATGATGAACAAGGGTGTTATTTATAAACCACAGATCAATAACCATTACAATTTTAATTTCATTGCAACAGAGGTTAGCGCTTGTGTGTGTGTGTGTGTGTGTGTGTGTGTGTGTGTGTGATCAAGGATGAGAGAGGGGAGAGGAGAAGGAGAGAATATTTGGATCATTTTCGCCGTTAGACAATATTTGCAAGTACACATCCACCAACACACACACACACACACACACACACACGTACGCACGCACACGCACACGCACACACGTTGTGCTTGTGTTAATTTTCAGCACTGCACAGCTCTTCATTCTGGTGATGAATGGAAGTCTGAGGTCTTTTCTATTAAAATCAGCACTCTCTCAGGTGATTGAATAAGAGTTCCTGAGAGCGATTTAGATTGATATCACCCCTCTTCTGTTAGAGAGGCTGGAGGAAAACATGCCGCCTGTACTCAAGACAGGGTATGCTCTTTCCATCTACGCTAATTCCTCTCACTTTATTTCTTTATATCCAGAATTCCTCAAAGATCCTCTCTAAGTTTGAAAAACGCCCAAGGTTTTGTGGGCATGGATGGTAGCTGGTAAGCAGTTTTTTTACCACTGTATACTGTGAACTTTGTGGCCCAACATTTACACAGGAGCATATTGCTTTCTTCATATGCTACAGATTGCTCATAGCACCAGCATGAGGTTGACATTTCTGATACAGAGTAAAGATTCTCCAAAAACACTGGATGGGTTGCCATGAAAATTTGTACACATATTCACGCCCCCCTCAGATGGTGAACTTTGATACTCTTGGTGATCTTCTGACTTTCTGTCTAGTGTCATGCAGTCAAATGCTTATTTTGCCCAGTTCTTTGGGTTTTGACTAGCTTCCAGCAATGACATTACCACCAGCCGCAGCTATACTTTGTGTTTAATGCTAACTTGCAAATTTTTGCATGCTAAAACACTAAACCAAGATTGAGAACATGGTGAACATTACCTAAGAAACATCAGCATGTAAGCATTGTCAGTGTGAGCATGTTGATGTTAGCATTTCCCAGAGGAAAAGAAAATTCAAAAAGAGATCTCAAAAATGTTTCATTTACTTCTCCTAGACAACTATGAGATCTGTGTGAGGCCAAACTGAGATTAAGGTTTATTTCTCCTGTGTCTCAGTTTTTTCTCTGGAGCAATAAGATGCACTAGATCTCAATTTAGTCTCCTTGGAAGTTTCAGAAGAGACCTCAACAAGCTCTAATATAATTCTCAGAGTTTCTCAACTTTTGTGTCTCTTGGTGATCTCAGGCAGAGAAATCAGAGAGCTCTCTCTATCAACTCAATCTATTCTCATCCCAGCTTCAGTTCATGCATCTCATACTAAGCTCAGACAGAGCAAATGAAGAGCTTTCTACAAGCACTCACTGAATTCTCAGACAGAGATAAATGTTTTGGTTGTTGACTTTATTGTAATTTAAATTGTGTATTATTGTATGCAGAATGAATTGATTGAAAATCTATGATTGTAGGCTGAAAAGACCTGCTTTTATATTAATTATATTTTCTATGAATAATTTGAAGTATTCCACTGCACATAATTAATTTTTTTAATGAACCACATAAAACACATTGTAAAATAAAAACAACAACAATGTATTGGTAACCTGAGAGCAATGAAGTTACACTTTCAACATTACAGCTGTATCAAAGTTTAACTGCCCAAAACTCAGACCATTAATGAGTGTATATTCAGATGTATGTATCTTCTCATGTTAAGCTCCAAAGTGACCTTTTTGTGTAACAACAGATTTGCCCACATTAAACTGTCATTTGTCTGGGTATGGCATCACAATATGAACTATTTGTCCATCAACTTCAGATTTTACATTTTCATTAAGGAATTTCAACTAGTTGGAAAAATAATGGGATCTTCTGTTCAAAATAAGATCACGTCTTTGACTTCATGATATGTTTAGTCTCTTTCAAGTTTGTTAGTTATCTTATCCTATCTTATGTCATATCTTATTTATCTATCTCAATCAGTTAAATCATTAATATAAATTAATCTAAAAATGTGCTGCTTTGGCACTGATGCTTCATGCAGTCTGCAAAGTAGGTTTAAGTATAAGGTTGTGTTTTACTAGTTGGTGTAATAAAGACTTACCTCTCTACTATCAAACCTATCTATAACCACTATGGAAGAGCAATATTCATGCTTGACTGGTGTCAGAAATGGAACTTCAGGGACAATGAACTTAAGTTGACTAAATCATTATCATAAAGAAAACAATCATGGTTGTAACATTTGTAAGCTGGTAGGTACACTGATTTCACATTTTTTAAAGCACACAAAAGAAAACTCTTCTGGCATATAATAACTACTTATCTTTCTAAACATGTTATTGGGGTATTATAAGATTATTATAGTTAATGAAAACGAAATGATAGGATATTGAAATAATTAAGGTATAAAAAATAATTTCAGTTAACTGAAATGAAAATAAAATCGAGGCTTTTCAAAACACAATAACTAACTGAAAATGTTCTATGCGTTTACAAAGCTAACTAATATAAACTCAACTTATAAAGAAAATTATTAAGTAAATTTATTATCTCAATAAAAATGTAGCTATATCCACTTTCCGCTTATTGATGCTGCATCTTTGTATTTGGTGCAAAAACGCTGTGAACTGTGAACCCTGCAGATGATGCAGCCCTAACGTCAACATTTCATTGAAAGAGACAAATGCTGCATCCTTATTGGTTGATTCACAACGGGGGGGCTGGCTTAACGACGTTAAGTCGTAAGTCAAGTTAACGTGTGGAGTTGCCGGGAGGAGGAATGGAAGACGACATTGCAGGACGAAAAAGTCTCTCTCTGTTGCAATTAATTGTTCCTTTAACACTATTCCTTTTTTCTCTCACAGTTTTCTTAAGGTACCCAATTACCATTCAGTACTGTTCACACGTTACTGTACAGCACTGTAAAATGAGTTATAATGCAAATAATGTGGGCAATAATCAAGTGTCTTTAATTGTGCACCATGGAATTGTAATTATGTATAATATTGATATTTGCAAAGTTCTACTAAATTTTGTTACTTTGGACATTGGGAGTTATTGGGTGCTTAAACTAAAAATTAAAATCTTTAAACAATTTGGTAAAAATCTTAGCCCATCATGAAATCTGTGGATTGTTTTTTAAACTTGTCTCTTCTTTTTCTTGATTTTATGATTGTTGCTGTGTCTCTTTAAGGTAATACATCTTTTGTGTCACAGGTGATGAGCACCTCGAGGCATTAAAAACTTTTCTCGACAAAGTGGAACAGATCCAACCTCAGGCTGGTGTTTGGGCTTCAAAATTCAGATCTGGGAAGCAAGAGCTGTATCCAGAAAGTGGCCTCTACTTGTCCTCTACTCGCCTGGCTGCAATCCATGCAGAAGCAAAGAAGGACTGCCTTTGCTTATTCCATCTTCTTTTTGATGAACTCTTTACTGCAGAGGAGTGCCGTAATGCTGTGGCATTTGGGAAAAACGGAAAAGTGCCAGATGGGAAGACAGTCCTGGATAAGTTCAAAGTCAGTGGGATTCTAAGTAAGTATATTGCTCATTTGGTAGTTAGCAATTTATGGAAATTTTATGGAAAAGTTGTGGAAATTCATTAGTAAAATGTGTGGGAACACAATATAGAGAGCCAAAGTCATGCTCACGGTGAATCCCTTGGGACCTTGTTTTGGAAAAAATGTTTATGGCAGTGAACTGCAAAAGACAACTAATCTTTTGATCCTGTTGAATTGTAATGAACTACGCATATATTTGTCAGCTTAAAATATAACTTTACAACTCAAAAAGCCACAGTTACAGCTACTACACATCCAAGAGTTGCCTAAATAATGTCATGCTCCTGAAGCTAGTGTTAATACAATCAAGGCTTGAAGACCTCCAGCATGGTGCCAGAAATCCGGCATAGGAATATATTTGGTGAAGTTTTTTGTTCTTTGTAACCTGTCGTTTAAACTGATAGTTCCAACTACCAATGGTATTCAAGGTAACCAAGGAGTTCTAGCCAATCAGAGGAAGGGCGGGCCTTAAGTTTTCAGCACTTTGGACAACTTTAGGAGTGAGAAGCTGTTCTACTGCATACTGCTAGCATGGATGCCAAGTACATTAAACCAGGCGAAGAAACCTCGAGATGAGAAGTGGGAGTGAAAAATAAGTGACGCTGGGGTTGGATAGAGGAGGCTTGAGCAGATGGAAAGCCTCACTGTAGCTGCTGTCAAAAACTGGAGCTTGTTTTTGTGTACCGTGCTCTTGAAAACTACTGTATGGCAGTAGCGGCACAGGATTTTTTCCTGCTTCAAGTCCTGCGCGAAACCTTGTGTGTTTTGGTACGACATGTAGTCACGTGTACATTGAGTCTTGCTCATTCGTTGCTTCCTACCTGAAAAGGAACAGGAATCGCTGCATAAACACACAAGACACATTTGTGCATGAAACAGCTAGGTTGATACTATTGACATATAATGTATGTGTTGTGGCCTGGGAAAACCATTTTGACAAATTCATTTTTTGATATTTCGATAAATTAGAATTTCTCAGCTATTAGTAACTGTTTGAATGACTGAGATAGCCATGTCATGAGCATTTTAATCATCCATATGTCAAGCATTTAAAAGTGAGAAAAATGGCCTTTAACATTCTACAGGATTCCTCCGCTATGTCTCAACGTCCTCAATCTTATTGTCCAGCCCATCTTATAGTTATGCCTTTTTAAAGTTTTTGCTTGCAATAAGTTTATAATATCGCCCAGGAATAACATAAGTGGATGTAGGCGATCATATTTGATGGATTTGCAGATGGATAGCTGTTATTACTGGTATGTTGTGGTCTGTTGGACTGCTTGTGTGACTTTTGTCGACTGGTTATGTATTTCCCTGGGCCTCCCTCTGTTATTTCATGTGCTTTGACGTCACAGTGGCGTTTAACTAACAGTTAGTCTGCTTGTCCGATTCACGGTATGCAAGGGATAGACTGGCAGTGTCATGTTAATTTGTTGAGAATTAATTCATTTGTGTGTGTCCTCTAGTTAAGATTTTATTAGTTTATGCTTATGTTGTGAGCATCAGTAAACTGGGAATAACAGGTGGATGTATAATCTGTCCTCCCTCTCGCTCTCTCGATTTGTTGGCGAACTAGCCTCCACTAAAATATTAAAATAAGTACTATCTCTTTGGTTTTCTTAAAATATTTATTTACCATGATGTAGTTAATACAATGTTGAAAGTAGCAGTATCGCACAAAATATCAAAATAGACAAAATTCTATTTTTCTGTCTGTTTTGGCTCTTTGCCACAAATGAACGTCAGCAACATCCAGTGGGTTTTCCCAGACTGCCGCACATATTGTGAAAGATGAGTCATTAGTTTACTGACCGGTTTCACTTACTTCATTATTTTCATGCTTTTTTTCTTAAAACAGGTCACATTTTGTCGAGATAAAAATTAGCAAAATCATGTGTAATTCATGACACAATTCATGGGATGAGAAGTTAAGTTGTCTGTCGCTGTTCACTGCGTTACATATAGGGATGTCACAATTCTCCAAATGCTTGATTCAATTCTTTTTTTTTAAGGTTGTGATTCAATTCGATTATTGCTCTTTTTCCCCCTTTTAGCACGGATGGCTATGCCACTTTTAGATTAGTCTAATCTAGAGTCATTGGTTTTATTATTATTTTCAAAAAATTATTTATTCTAATTCTAATTTTTATTTTCAGTTTATTTTTCCCTCGTTCCTCTGCTCTTTCTCACATTCATCACCATATCTGGCCAAATCTGGCATAGTTTCTAAAGTGTTGGAACCCCATCTATTACATAGCTACATTTAATGTTGTGATTGTTTCAGTGTCCTCACGGTTTTACTGAATTTCCTCATGTGTGAACTATAGAGATGTAACAATATGAATTTTGTGATATCAGGATAAAAAAAGTTCTTAATACTGTTGTGGTAACATCTGAATCCTTATGCAATTTGTAATTTGTGCTTTCTTTTCTTTTCTTCTTGCAGCTTACATCATGCGCTGCCGCATGAGGGCCACAACACCATAATTTATTGGATGTGGCATACCAAGAGACATTTATTGAAATCACCATGTCCAAAAAGCCCTTGTATGCAAATGCTGCATGTCGGCCTTGAAGCCCTCAAGTTGTTCAATGTTGTGCATTGTTGTAAAGTTGTGCTAGCACTGCTCAAAACACTGTTAGACTGTTAGTGTTTTAAAAACACAATTTCACTGAAAGGAGGCACTTTTATAGTTAATATTTTATAATGACAATGAAAATAGCTTTTGCTGTCTTTAAAGTGATATTCCATCGTTCAAGCATAATCCACTCAATATGTATCACCTCCATGCTGATGTGAGGATGGGTGAAGATCTTTAGTTCCGTTTCAGCAGAAAACAGCCTTGCAGCTAATTAAAGTGAATGGTGTAAATGGCACCTTTTGCGGTTAAATTTTAATGTCGCGGCTCACGGACACTTGGATTACACCAAATGAGCAAGATGGAGACATTATATGTTTGTTTTGTGTTCTTTTTTTTACATTTTATCCGTGGTCACCATTCACTCTAATTAGCTGCAAGGCTGTTTTCTGCTGAAACGCCAGGATTGTTTTGTGAACTGAAGGTCTTCACCCATCCTCACATTGGCATAGAGGTGAGTACATATTGAGTGGATTATGCATGAATGACGGAATATCGTTTTAAACTGTCTTCAACTTTGTTGTTAACATTATTGTTATTGTTAACGTTATTACAATTAGTTGAAATACTCAAAATACACAGTCATTAATTGTACTTTAAAAATTGAGTACTCCTGTGTTGAATTTGAATAAAGATTCAGATTTTTGAATCTTCAGAAAGGGAAATTCATTTGTTTGTCAGCTCATCTGCCTTTTGGTATAGAATTATAAAGCCTGGTGTGCGTGTGTGTGCGTGTGTGTGCGTGCGTGCGTGTGTGTGCGGGTGTGCCTCACATATTGCTCCATAGTAGCCCCGGTATTGCTCATTTTCTTTTCCAAAGGAGAAATAAAGGAGCCATTAAAAACGCTGAATTGAGATTAGCAAGGTATCTCCTTTAAGTCTCAAGTATGACTCTCTCTATTTATTCTGTCTCACCTATTTCTCCTAGTGAATTTTAGGAGAAACATGTGAGAAACATTTTAGACAAAACAGAAACTAAAATGAGGCTGAGATGAGAATCTCAAATTTGTCTCCCGAGCTATAAAAGAGCAAGCTTTGAGCAGTAAAATTTTCCTCTGGGTTAGCAGCTGTGCTTAAGCACAGCCTCACAGAGTCGCTAGCATGGATAGCTTAGTCTTGTCAAGAATCATGTTGATACCTCAGAAATACAAAGAACAGAGTGCATTATTTTCACTTGGATAATGTACTTCCAGAGGTCATTTCTTGTTTCTGTTGTGTGTACAGACTTACCCATGAGTCCCCCACCCCCTGTATCTGCCCCCATCAACAAAACCTATTTACGGAGCGTATGCTGCACTACTCAGCCCCCAATCAGTCCTGCCATGATCCTCCGTGCTCTGCCTAACCCCTAATGTACTGAGGCCTGGGTGGGCAGTGAGTTAATTGCCATTTCGTTTGGCACGACAACAGAGACTGCATGCTAAATAGAGCAGTTTCCTTGGTAACCCACATTAAATACAATGTCTGACAGGTAACAAATGTTTGATGGTTGATTGTGTTAGTTGGGTGAAATGCCATTGTGTAGGATGTCAATTTCCCCAGTGAGCTCTGAAATGTCTGGAAAACACCTAGCAGTCGCAGCCCTGAAACCTGATATTAAGTGAGGAAGCTGTGGTTTGGTCACAGCTCTGCCTGTAGACAGAAAGTAATCACGGTGAGTTATACTTCATCTGTCGCTCTCTCTCATTCTCTCCCTGATCAAACATTAACTCCACGGGGAGTGATAGACACACACCGAGCACACCTGTGCTCCTCACCACACAGGCACAGCAGTGTGTGTGTGTGTGTGTGTGTGTGTGCGTGTGTGTGTGCGTGCTTGTAAGGATGCTGAACTCCAGCTTGCCTCTGCAATCGGGAGAGCGAGAAAAGCACACACACAACAGCGATGGAGCACAGACGTACAAAGCAAACACAAAAGAAAAGTCCATCCACCAGTCAAAAAGGACAAACTCACGAGCACACAGTCCGGTGACATCTCAGTGGGAATGAATCTGCGCCCGGCTGAGTGCAGGCACAGTCTGGGGATGGAGGGGGATTATAGTCGAATGGCCTATTCTTCTCTCCACAGCGGACAAACAGACAGCCAGTCGGCTAGCCGAGATGAGCTCTATTCACCATTCCTATCTCGTAGCTGCAGCCCTGCAGGCTCATCCATCTCCATTTCCCACTCCCTGTCGTCGTGTCTCCAGCACCAGCTCAGCCTTAATCAATCTAATTACCAACCACAGAATAGACCCCAGACCCATCTACCTGTCTGCTAAACCTACCAGACCCTCTCAGTGCCTTTGCACATAACATCCCCCTCCCCGGCAGAGCTTGATTAAAAAGCCCCCTGATTATTTGATGATTTACAGAGAAAATGAGAGGAAATAGATGGACAATGATAGCATGATTTCACAAGTAAGAGCAGGGTTTGTTATTCTAGTTATTTGGGAAGTGGGACAGAACATTCATATGTTTTTGTGGTTAAATTATCTCCATATTTTAGTTGTGCAAATGACAGTTTTCAGATTCACGCCAATTAAATTATATTTTTTGCATTTTGTTAGTTACTTTGTTTAAATCATTTTCCCTTTTAGTTGCCAAATTGGATTGTTGGTTTTATATAATGATGCCATCCATACTTACTCCTTACTTCTATTTTCATGTAAAGTGCTTCTAATACTTGCAAATTGTGTCTAGTTATCTTCATTATTTGATGACATTAATTCAGCACTTATTGTAGATGCATTTTTATAAAAGAAGTTTTCAGCAAATTTCATCGTGAAATGTACTCTTTAAAGAAACAATTACTAAATGTTAAATAAAACCAAACATTAACACTGACTTAAAATACACAGACAGTCCTTGTTAAATATACTTAAAATATACAGTAAGAGAGTGGAAATAAACTTGCATGTACTCGCCTACAACTTGCTGATTGTTACAAAGGAATCAAATCACATTCCTACTAGGCCTTTATAATAAAAAGTGTGGCCAAGCGAGGAGAGAAAATTAGTCTGTGATTTCTCTCTCTCCCCCTCTGACAATGGCAAGCTAATTAAACTCCTGGCATTTCATATTCATGACTAATTAGCTAAACGAGATGGCAGCTCCAAAGTGGGCTGCTCTTAATTAAGCCAGAGAATTTGAGTTACACCTTGGTGCGGAGGTGTGCATCTGTATGTCTGTATGTTGCGTGCATGTGTGTTTGTGTGTCTGTGCGCTAGCATCTCTGCAATATTCACCTTGTCTCGTGCCCTGGCATTTTCCAAGAAGCAGACCCGTGTCTCGGTGGAGGCAGAGGGTAAAGGTCATTTAAGCTGCCTGCGCTGTACAGTACACACCATCTGTGTTGTTCCATCGCCTCTGCAGTCCTATTTAGTACCTCTGATTAGCAGGGTGGTATTATACAGTAACGCTTTTTACACAATAGCTTAAGGGATAAACTGTGGGAAACTTTTGCACCTATAGCAGTTGCTGCCTTACATTGCAGCATAGCGAAACACCTTTTTGCAGCAGTGAAGACAAAAGTTAGTTAACTACACGGCTTAGTAGAAGAAAAATAAATCCCTGTAGCAGTACGGCAACTTAAAATGAAATTTCTTCCCAGCTCTTCGTCTTCAGTCACAATGAGATTTTTTTTTCGGAGCTCATTCTTTTTTGCATTGTCCTGAGCCATGGGAACAGTTAGCATGTTGAGCTAGTAGTTGAACAAGTTTTTGCTGCCTCGCTGTGGAGGTTGAAGCTGTGGCTGTGGTTATTATGAGGGCTACGGCTGCAGGCGTAGTTGTTTCTATGGTGCTGTGGCTACGGTTATGGTAGGTGCACTGTGGTCTTTAGTGTTAATATTCAACGAGAGAGTATCATTGAGCCAGGCACTCAAGACCTGAGCCACGGCGTGCCACACGTGACAGATGTATTACCAATACACCACAGGAGTTCAAGAGTGGCTTCACGTCCAGCCAGCACAAGCATGTGACCTGAAGGTTTTCACGATACTGTGTTTTGCATTCTGAAAGAAGTGAATAACAAAAAATAAATTGGTAAATGGAAATCCAAAGTCAATACAGAGAAAGGCATGTAAAATGATGTAAATGATTCAGTCATATTGTTTTTCTTAGATCAGCATCCTGCCGGACTGAACTGCTGAAATCTTTGTCATCAGATGTTGCTGCTGCTGAACAGGACTGATTCCCGAAAAGCAAGTTTGTTCTAGAGTCAATGAAATACTTGCCGTCACCACTGTCACACAAGCGAAAACAAGCTTTTCCAAATGTGATGATGTTTGTGCCATGTTGTGTCTGTGGATTGGCATTACCTCCTCTGGGATCGTGTTGGCTTTCCAACAACAGAGCAAGATATCTCCTCTAAATCTCTGCTACCACTTTGCTAACAGAGATCAGACATCAGCATCATTGAGAACGAGGTCAGTAAGAAGTACGTTTAAAGCAAAAGTTGAACATGATTCCTGGCAGAGCGTGAGATGAGAAGATCAATGCCACTCTTGTACCTGTCTGTTGAATATGAAAGCTATAGCCAGCTGCCAGTTAGCTTAGCTTGGGGGGTAACAACTAGTGTAATGGTAACATCCACCTTGCAGCATCTCAAAAATCATGTTTGAATCATACAAAAAAACCCTGCAGCATGAAAATGACAATTTGCTGTTTTACAGTTTATGTTTATGGGTTATGTAACTTCCTGGACTCTCAGCTGGTTGCCTGGCAACTGCTCAATAAAATAGGCACAAACTAAACTTCAGTAAAACAGCAAATAGTCATTTTAACACTTCCATTTTTGTAGTTTTTTGTCACACATTTTTGAACTATTCCTTTAAGGCTGGGGGACGTAATCACAGGGCTGACTGTTGTTCTTCTGTGCTTATGCCATTCTGTCTCCATTAAGTGCAGTCCTCTGTGCCTGTGTGACTGTATTAATTTGTTGTGTTAGGGTTTATATGCCTGTATCCCTGCGGCATGGTCCAACACGGCCATTAAATCTGAAAAGAAAGCCACTATTTTGTCAGCTCCACAACAGGATAAACACCTCCCTCAGGCCCCAGTCTGCTCCCCACGCAGCTCAGCTTAGGCACACTGTTCAACCACCACCTCCCATTTAGTCATATTATGTCTTTTGGGTTGACTGTCCCTGACACACACACAAACACACAAACGCATATTTAGGACTTCTACTGTTTTATTTAGTGTATTGTTCAGATGGGAGGTGAAGCAGCCTGGATAAAATGAGATTAAAACCATGATATTTTTTATCTAACAAGTGTGCACTCCTTGTTTTGTACAACTATATTTATGCATGCTTTTGTGTGTGATCTTTACTCTGTGGTGTAAGAGGCAGAGATCTAGAGAAGGAGAGGGAGAAGAAGAGAAAGGTGAATTAAGAATAAGAAGAGAAAGGACAGGTATGTACAACTTTTCTCTCCTCTGTTCGGATTTTCATGATCTCAGCCAGAAAATCCTCTTTCATTCTTTACAAGATTCCCAAATCCTGGATAAATCCACAGCAAGACATTAGCACACTCCAAACCCCTCTCTGACTTTACAGAGATTTGCATCCTTCAGAGCTCTCAAAACCCGACTACTTTCATGTGGTCCTGTTGGACAGATGCTGATCTACGCTGCTGCGAAAATGGCACGAGCCCATTAGCTATCTGTGCATCAGCGCTACCATGAAATGACACTGTGAGGTGGGATCATTTTGCATATTTTACCTTTAAATAATCACAAATCATGCATCCTTAACATTGCAGATGACCATTTTCCAATGCATATCAAGTTCAAGACTGATTTTTCATTTTGCTGTCATAAAAAAGATTTATGGGAAATTTACTTGAGATAATCTGTACCTTTAGACGGCATTGTTGTTGTTTTTACATTATCACAGTGTGAACACGGCTGAAAGCAGGGTCTGATTTGGAGGGAAACACCAACATGTGTGATTTAATGCACTGTCATTTTGGGAAATCTGCATATTTGTCTCCCTGTCGAGTAACTTCTTTCTTGGTAGGCTGGAGGCTGGGTGTTTTACTCTGTTTCCTGTTTGTCCTTATGCTAAGCTAAGATAACTGGCTACATATTTACTCTACACACACAAGAGTGGTATCAATCTTCTCATCTAACTCTCAAGAGAGGCTAGAGAGCCAATAAGCACTTCCCCCAAAAAACTCTTCATAATGTCAGCATTTCCTTATTTTATGCCTTCTGGGTTTGACAGCATAACTTATGAATGCTTATTTGGCTCCTGGCTCAAGTCTGGGTTTCATGTCATGTACAAGGATATCTCTGGTATGAATCAGTTCATTGAACATTGAGATTATGCACATGCTATAAGTATTATTATAGCATGTGCATAAGCGGACGAACCCTTGGAAGAAGACTTGGCAGTTGCCTGAACTCGCACATGCACCTTTCTTCGTACTTATTTATAGAAATAAATGAAACTTATGCATGGCTATCTGAGCACAAAAAAAATACAGCGATCTAATTAAAAGGTTGAGAGAATACTGTATGTGGGTGTTGTGTTCTCAGAAAAATTTCTAGCTAACTAAGCAGCGTGCTTTTAGCCACGGGGAATAGGAAGTATTTCCATTCACTGAATAAAGGACACTAAGCCCATTTGCTTTCTTTCTTTGTATCACAGTATCTCTGCATCCATTCCATCAATCTTTAAAGCATAATGCGGCCTCCTCTTGTGTCTCTTTGAACCCAGGTGTGTTACTTAATGAATGAAACCATCCAGGGGTCCCGCGTAATGAAAGGAACCTGAGCAGGAGAGCTGTAAATAGTCAAAATGGTAAAACCACACTTCCTTAATAAAGCAGTCTCATTTGGAGTTTTATAGGGATTACAGGGACAGTGTTTCCCCTTCTCCTTTTCTTTTATGTCATTAGCATGGCTATAAAAGCCCTATTGAGGAGAAAAAAGAAAAAACATGGTTGAGTTTTTCAACTGTGATATGAGTAACGAAATCGAGTCGGGTGTTTTCAGTAGCTGACACTATTGAGATGGGTTGTCTCGATAACAGGAAGAAAATAGACAAATAGGTGTAAATATAACAACCCACACACACACACACACACACACACACACACACACACACACACACACAGCTTCCAGTCATAATAGATAAATCTAATTTCATGCGTGTGTATACTCTGTAATATTATTACGGCACAAACCTAGACTACTAGTGTGTTGGTGTGAATGTGTGTATATGTGTGCCTTTGCATGTGTTTGTGTTTGAGTAAAGGATACCATCTGTCAAAGGCTATTGGCTGCTGAGGCTGGCAGGCTTTAAACCACTTGTTTCTGCAGTGTGTAGATTAGTAGCAGGTTAATGGATAGGCTGCCAATGTGGCACGCACACAAACACTGACACAGACACAGACACACACATTAAATGTGACAGACTTTTTGGCAATACCACTAAGACAATCAAGGTCCAATAAAAGAGGTAGTTTTATGGAGAAGGACACCTTGAACATCCTGGAGGAGACAAGCAACAAAATGCAAGGAGACACAACGGTCAAATCAGCCAATTAAATTAGTGAAAACTGATAAACACACATCGTTACGCTTCACACACTGCACAGAATATTCTATTTAATCAGGATCTGATTACACTCCTCTTTCACTCCTGCTCTCTTCCCCCATCAGGCCTCAAAGAACAGAAATGTTCAATGGTGATCAAATGTTTTCTCTCAGTATGTCAACAGCATTTCTTATTCTTGCATAGTAGCAGCACATAACCTGGCACATAAATAACAAATGGAGAGATAAATGAAGAATGTCTCCAATTGTAAGTGAAGAAACATCCTTTTGCAACTTTATGAGCACTTGTCCATTTAAAGCTGCTTCTTTACTGTATTTGCATGTATCTTTCCATGTACAATGTATGTATTATGTGCATGAGTATGCCAGCCTCATCAGAGCCATGCCAGCACATTTCTGAGATTTAGTGCTTCACTTAAGAGTTAGCAGTGGAGAGGCACTGGAAAAAGCTGAGTCACAATGTAGGAAGACAAACAACAGGAGTTTGAGTTTGCTAAATCCCTCACCTGAAAAAGTGATTGTCTAATCATTGCTAAGCAAACTTAACTAGGCACGGGTCTGTCACGCTGAAGGTAAATGCATTGTTTTTTTCAGCCTTCAAAATAAGATTGTAGGCTAACGTTAGCGGCTATTTCCTGCTCAACTGAATTTGGGAAAGTTTACTCCAGCAACCAGTAGTATTCGCTTAAAGCACGAGTTAGTCCTCATCCTGGAAGCTTATTTTCTGTTACAGCTTTGAAAGTGTACTACTCACCAGAACAAGCTGTTTATCTATTTCCATGTCTTCTTCATGGAGCATTAACTGGCGATGGTGCTAACTTTTTGCCCGGGACATGCAGTCTTGCACTCAGTTCTTTAGCATTATAAAACCTACGGAACAACAAATATTTAAAACACCTTTTGCAGGGTTCACGAATAAAAACGAGTCAGCTTGAATCATTAAAATGTCAACCAGACACGGTGCTTTCAACCAAGTCATGGAGCTAACGTTAGCTTAATTAGCTAGCTAGCTAGCAAGCAGAAGGTTGTCATTGCAGCTTTTAAATTGGACGGTTGCTGGCTGGAAATGAGAATCCTGAAATTCAGGTTCCAGTGTTTCAAACATTACTACGAATGCTGAGAGGTAAATATGCACAGTTGACATTGTAAACAGAAATTGTAATCCAGGCAGTCACTACATGGTGCGGCCACAGGACCATTACTTATGAGGAGTAACATGGTGTTTCTGTCACATATGCAGACACACATGCAAACTGCGACACATTGCATATCTAAATATATCCTCGCTGATGTGACAATCATCGATCAATGGCAAGCTCTCATCCACCCCTCACTGAGGAATGCAGCCAACACAGAAATGCCTTTGTTGTCACCGGTATAGTGGGTGGAAACCTCGCAGCTGCATGTGGAAACTAAGACAAAAAAAAACAACATACACCAGACCTAACAATATTGAATATATCAGAGCGAAGACAGAGGCAGGAACAAAGTGGAGACAGAGGTGCCGTGGAGACGAAGTGAAGGCGGAGGATCAGTAGAGCAGCGCAGAGTGAATTTACTGAGGGACTTTGTGCCAACATTTCTCCTCTAATAAAGAGCATGTTCTCCTCCTGCCTCTCACTGCAGGCTTAGAGAGACCAGCTTTATTGGTTCATATCTGACTGACTGCTGCAGCCACAGGGGGAGAGTGTGTGTGTGTGTCTCTCTCTCTGTGTTTGTGTGTGTGTGTGTGTGTGTGTGTGTGCGTGAAGTGGATGGTCCGCATTCGCACAATATTGAACCCCCACTATATCAAACCTTTCATACAACTTGATGGAGTGGGAGCAAAAGCCCTAAGGACAGATATACACATGGCAATAAAGTAGCTTACTTTTTCAGTTAATTTTATGGCATCTTTGACATAATAGGGGCCAAGGAGGTGGAACTGGCTTAGTTTAAGGTTTGGGCTTAAGGAATTTCTCCTTTAGTATCCCAACTGACTTCCTGCCGTGAGATTTGTTTAATTAAGTGGGTATTGGAGGCTTTGTGACTGACAACCAGTGGGGAAATCAAAGGACACACGCACACACAGGCACCTACCTGTGCTCTGCTGTCTGTGACGTGTTTGTTCTCAGTGTCTCTGTAGACTCCTGACGGCAGTTCCATAACCTGGGTGACAAAAAGACGGACAGACAATCAACCAAGACTTGATGTTTACCTGGATTGTTGTCAGTTTTGAGGTCAATACGAAGGTAGTTCTTGAATCATTTCAGTCTACTTCGCCATCAAGCTTCCTGCCACACTTTCCTTTCCTGCATTCTTTTCTTTCATGCTGATATACTTTTTCCAATTATCAGCACCCGAGCGGAGGAAGGGTTTTTTCAGTGTAGTTGTGCTTCTGCAAGTGTGTGTGTAGTGTATACGTATGTGTGTCCATTCAAGCATCCTCACCTCCCTCCGCTGTATCGCCACTGAAACTGATGTGCAACCATGGGGAAAATTAATTTCTTATTACGTGAATCTCCCCTCCAACCTGCTTTCTACCTCCCTCGTCCAGTAACGGCTTCCATCTTTGCTACATGTACATACAAAACACATTCTTTCTCTGTACCCCATTTGTCAACAGCCTTTCCGTTTGCTGCTCTGCCTTGCATCATTTCTATTCTTACCCTCCATTGCTATTCACCTGCAGTCTCACCTGGCTGCATACATCAAACTGGCTTTAAAACCCTCTTTTCCGGAGAGCCGGCTGGCTTTATTCGCCCTATCTCTGATGAAATTTGCAGGCTGTCAGGAGACTCGAGCAGGAAAGTCAAACACCAATCTGGCAAGCGTGTCCTTTCTACAGGAGCACATTTAGGATTTTCCCCAGGCACATACACACTGATTGGATCTTTTGGTGTGCGGTAAGTCCTGCATGCAGATGATATACACAAACACACTCACACACATAAACTACAGATGAGCTCACCGTAGACAAACTGGACCTTTCTTTGCTGCATTCAGTCAAAAAACACCTCTAGTATTCAAACCCAACACATAACAATAAAGTTTTCTCAGTCAGATCAATTTATTTTTTGTTCATAATCCTGGCATGGCTTTGTTTGATAATGCTAAAGCTTTCAATGCTAAGACTTGCCCCCTTTCCTTATCTTATGCGTTTCTTTCCTGAAGGCATAACACTTTTTTGTGTGCTGTAAAAACGCCTCACTACTGAATTCAGTTGACAGCAGTGTGACTCTAAGCTGACCCAAGTACCTCAGGTGGAGTATCAGTTTAAAATTGGCTTTCACCTCGACTAAAAAAGTACATGTCCTGCATAGTGAATACCAAAATAAAACATGATTCATTGTGGAACAAGACATTGTGAAAAACGCAGCAAGACTCGAGCAGCAAATCGATTGGGAGTCCTCGAGGACAAGCCAGTGCAGGAGCTATCCATCGACACAATGGGAAGTATTGAGTTCCTCACTTCACTACGGGGACTTTATCTTCCTCTGTTAACAGAGAGGAGACTCTCCAGTAAGACGCACAAACCCGGTGTCCACCTCCATCTCTTCTGTGCATCTGTCGATCCTGCTTAACCCCTTTCAATCTCTCTCATTTCTCACGTCCTTGTACCACTTTTATCTTTTTCCTCTGTTCCACCCAAACTCACTCTTATCCATCAGCTCTGTTGGTTGGGTCTTGGTGGTATGCCAGAGGCAAATCTCATGCACCAATCCGCCACCTTCAACCATCTTCCCACCGTATCTCAGGGGTAGAGACTGCACTCTCATCTGCACTGCACTCCGATTTCAAAAAAGTTGGGATGGCTTTATGAAGTGTTCCTGAGTCCATGTAGTAGCATCCTTTATACAATCATGTGTCCACAAAGCGGTGACCCTCACTACATCTGTGCTTGTGAACGACTGAGTCTTTCCAGGATGCTCCTTTCATAACCAATCATGATACTATCACCTGTTACCAATCAACCTATTTACCTGTGGAATGATCCAAACAGGTGTTTTTGGAGCGTTCCACAACTTTCCCAGTGTTTTAATGCTACTGTCCCAATTTGTTTGAATCATGTTGCTGCATCAAATTCAGAATAAGCAGATATTTACAAAAATCAATGAAGATGATGAGGTGAAACATTAAATATATTGTGTTTGTACTGTGTTAAATTGAGAATGTTTTGAGAAGGATGAGCAAATTGTCACATTATCTTTTATTTATGTTTTACACAGCGTCACAAGTTTTGGGGCTGTATATGGAGAGTGTTTGAGGTGCCGCCTCAATACCAAACTTCTGCAGATCACTGAGACACTCAGCAGCCAATGTGATGTCTTGAAACCTGCACTTGTACTGCACATCTATCCCTCTGTAAACACTATGGCTCTAGCTGTTACTCATACAAACAGCTTTGGATTAAAAAACAATTCTTGTCTGTGCAGTTCAGTGAGTTGACCATGACAATAAAGCACAATGCACTGGATTAAAGTGTCCGCCCACATGCCAAGAGACGAAGACCAAAAATTCACGAAGTCTGCAGATTCCAGACAGACAAACAATACATGGATTCTCCGCATGAGCATGCACAGTTACAAGAACGCATATACATACATTCACACGCCCGCTCGCATTCATTTCCATAACAGCAGCATAATCGCTGACATATATCTCCGACTGGTTTAATTACTCACAGTAATTAGCCAGAGGCAGGAGCTACCACCGATGCTCTTCTCTCTCTGTCTCACCTCTCTCTTCCTCTGTCTGGATCTTTCTCTCTCAAGTGCTTTCTGGCAGTGTGTATGTCAACCAGCATGCCAGTGTTGTATATAGAGCAGCACACTCCTGCATTCTTATATTATCACCAGTGACTGGCATCACTTGGACCGCTTGAAGAGTTTATTCACACGGTAATGTGACCCTTTGAACCCAAAGGTACCCTTTTTTAAAACCCTCTCTCATCCCCCAAACCACTCAGCGGTGATTTCTTTGTTTTCGAATCCTCACCCAGACAATGTTTTGAGGATTTTTTTCTACCAAACCCTCATCACATCGATACAAGCAAACCCTCTTCCTCCCTCTCTGTTCAGTCGGCTAATTGAATTTGCAGCTGACTTTTAATTAAGAGCAGGGCTGATTAACATAAAGTCGGATCATTTGCATATGGTCGGCAGCCCCTCCCCCCTACATGTCTGAGTGCCTGGCACTGAGCCAAGAGCAGGGGTGGAAACTGACATCAGAGAGAGAAATAAGGCGGGAGGAAGGGACGGATGGAGGAGGAGAAGGTGAGGTGTCTGCCAACAAAGGAGAAGAGAAACAGCAGATGGGGGAAGAAGGAGACAAATGGGGGCAAAC
The DNA here is from genome assembly GCF_017976325.1 of Chelmon rostratus. Classification (NCBI taxonomy): domain Eukaryota; kingdom Metazoa; phylum Chordata; class Actinopteri; order Chaetodontiformes; family Chaetodontidae; genus Chelmon; species Chelmon rostratus. The sequence goes on along the minus strand of NC_055674.1, from coordinate 13,005,644 downwards.
AACAACTCGTGCCATGAGATGGGGGAGTAAGCGAGGTAAACACGCACATACACAGTCACACACATGCACATACACAAAAAACAAATGTATGCACAACGCAATCGCCTACATGCATGCGCACACACAAACACACACACACACACACACACACACACACACACACACAAAGCAGCACATTGGCACAAATACCTCCACAGATTTTGCAATCAAGTTGGCTAATTAATAAATAAATAAATAAATGGTGGGATGCATGCTTAATAGTTATACTCATGTTACAAACAGGTGTTAATTGGTGGCACGCTGGCTCTATGCAGATGAGCTGGGCTGACTCGATAACAAGATATGGCGATGAGATCGAATAACACCGGGGCAGAGGGATGCTGCGAGAGAGCATGCAACTCATGAGGAGCACACGCACCCATATTAGTGTCTGTCTGTCGAAGTTCACCTGTTATGACAAACAAAACTCAGCCTCTGGTTTAGCATTAGATATGGCAGCTCACTTCCAAGCACTCCCTTCCGCCAATATACTGATATGCTACTGTAACCGCTTGCATATTCATGGAGTTACACATTAACCAGGATGAGTATCCGTCAGAATGCTTCCTGTCCAGAGGGCTCGCTCTGTTTTGATAGGTCCCATCCATCACAATGTGCCAGATCTGACCAGTAAGCATGCCCATATATATTAATATCCATCCCATAATGCCTGGAGAGGTGTGTTTGTCTATCCAGCAATGCTGTTTGTGGGTAGATAACATATTTGAATCTGCAGTGCAATCTGGCAGCGGAGTGGCAAAGCTGTTAAGTATTGAAACAGCTGGCAAGGAGCAATCTGGAGCATGTGCACACGTTGATACACTGAGTGTGTAAAACTTGTTATGCATTCAAGCAGACACACCTGAAATACAACTACACCTCTGCAAGCACACAGCCATGTAGGCGAACACTGTGCCAACCAACACAGGTTCTTTCCCTGTCTGAGTCGCCCGACTTCATTAGTATCCAGAAAGAATGCAGCTCATTAATGAATGTCATTAAGGCAGGCGGTGAAGCGCTGGGTGGCTGCCAACAGGACGACTGCTGGGTGGCATGTAGGGAGGGGACGAGCCGCGGCCAGTGCGAGTAGAGATGCAGCTGCTGCTCCCCCGGCTGCTCCCAGGGGAGATGCAGACAGTTTGGAGAAATGGAGTATGAGAATGTGGGGGTCTCAACTTGTGAGTTGGGGGCACGGGTTTGCTAGAGGGTCGGGGGACGTGGGTGCGGCAGGCGTGTGCCATCTTAATGCTGCAGAAGATGGGGGATGGCGGACGCCATTTTGGAGGAGCGATGCAGCGAGTCGCCATTTTGAGGTGGTCTGCACGTGGAAAATGGGAATTAATAAAAAAACGAGCATCAGATCATTCAAACATCGAAGCTATAGAGAGGCTGAGTGACGATTGGCTGATTGCCACGCCACATGACTGCAGCAGCGGCCAGTTTGACCTTAGATCAGCGACCGTCTCCCTTTGTTTCCCAAAGCAACTGAAAGAGAACATTTAGCTTTATCTTTTTGTTCCTGCTGTGAGACAAAGCCACCATCGCTTTGTTTTGCATCTCAATACTAATATTTGACAGCTGAAAACAGAGAAAATATCATCATGCTGTAGTTTGTGTTTTGGGCTTTATCTTAAATGATGGGTGTTGTCATTTTAAGTCATCTCAAATGCAGTGAAGCGTTTGTCTTGTTCCTGTACATAAATCGTTCCACCACTCAACAAATCTCTTTTACTCGCAAACATTAAATCCACTGACATCAGCGATTTCACACTTGAAAACAATCACTGATAGATTGCTGTGGTAAAAAACAAGGGAACTATTTTCTCACAGAAAAATGTGCACATCCAAAATGTCAACTAGGATCTAGGAAAACAACATGCTTTTGGACTTGAAAATTCTATTTTTCTATTATGACACCCTTGATTTTCATCAATTAACCCATTAAAATTGTAGCTAATTTTATTTTCCATCAGTTTGTTAGCTATGCTGCTCCAGTACCTCTGGACGCTGACGTCTGCCCATCCTCACACTGATCTGAGGCCTCGTCTGGAGCTCAGGACCCGTCTTCTCCCACCTCTCTCACTAAGGAAGAAAATACTCACTTATGCATTCAAGTTAATTAGTGCTAATCAGCCATGCACTGACCAAGAAGGCGGCCATATTGATTTCAGAGGCTAATCAAGGAAAAGCTTAATGACATGACAATGAAAGTGCTCCAGTGTATGAATTACACCTGTGATTAAATGGTGTGGGGATCCAGTGCAGTAGAAAATCATCTGAAGTGTGTTTTTCTGCAGTAAGAGGATATGATTTCATGCAGTCTTGTTTCATTTTGTCTGTAAAATGTATTGATGGGGGGAAAAAAGTTTTAAAAGGAAAATGTTCAACAATCCAAAAAAGTTTTTTTTTAAAAATCTGAGAAAGTATATATTTACAACTTTAATCTTTATTTCATTAAAATAAGATAAAGGAAAATTTGTTATTATCAATAATACAAGTACAAAAAAATGCATCAGAACACAAAAGAATATACAGGACAGAGCATGACAGTGACAGCTTAGGGAATTATATATGGTTCAAACAGACAAAGATCCTTGACATATTATGGAAAATAGAAGTAAACGTGGGATGGTCAATGGAAGAATAGGTTTCTTTTCAAGATAAATGCGGGAAAAGGATTGAAAAATGCCTAAATGTAGCTCAACAAACCTTCTCTCTTTCCAGTTTCAGCAAACATGCTAGCAAACATTCTCCAATAAATAAGGCACTATGATGGGCCCAAAAGCAGGAAAAGTATGTGTCTGCGTGTGAATAATCTGAATAAGTAGACCACAACTGATGACAAACTTTCACATTTTATATCGTGCATAAATACTTATCCGTCTTAAACCACTCTTAAGATATTTCTATGAATAAACAATGACATTTATTAATGGGAATTTAAAAAAAGACGTCAAGGATCTGACATCTGACACAAACATTTAACAGTTAAAGCAAAACACAGCTTGTGACAAAAAAAGATAAACTCAAACATATGATGTGCTATTTGATAACCTTTTTCTGTTTGCCTATGAGCAGAGGATTGGTTGAACGACGCTGCATCACACAGACTGACTGCTATGACTGTATGTGTGTCAGACGTTAGCAAAGTGCTGCCCAGCACCCTCTCAACATGCTTGTCAATGACAGACTATGTAGTAATCAAGTGCAATAATGAATATCATCACTTCCCACATAGGTCGATACAGCTGTGTGCATAAAGACAGAAAACTGTGCTTCTGTTATGGCATGAATTCTTTGAAGCTCTGTTAAAAAAAACACCAAACTTGGAAAAAGTAAAAGTGGATGAGATTAACATGTGGCTGTTTAAGGCAGTTCTGACACTGACAGCTATTAAGCGTCAGTCCGTTCTGTTTGGCAGATGCTTAATGTTTGGCACCACAAGTAAAACCATAAAGAAGGCAGGTAAAAAAATCAAGCTGCAGCACGTTACAAAGAATCAAACTTCTCTTCACTGTCTTTGTCAGCGATAGTGAGAGGATAGTGTTTGTTAATGAGGCAATAAACTGACGTGAACAGTCCATTCAGCCCCCGGAAGTCACTGAAAATAAAGTCCCTCTGGCAGGCTTTTAAGTTTCTACCCCACCTGTGTGAAGAAGATGGATGGAGTGGAGAGCTAGAGCGGTGGGAAGACTGTCAATGACGGTCAAAGTCTCATAGCAAATGAATTACACCCTGCTGAGGTCAACTGCAGTGGGGCAGGTGGCGTCTACATCTCATGGGCAGCAAGATGATGTTCTGGGATACCGTTGGCATGAGCCACCACTGTGTTATTCTCATTGAGGCGCCTCACGCGATACATTTCATAGTGGATGCTGCTGGTGATGTCCTTAATGTTCTGCATATGGGTCCTGAAAGAAAAACGCATGTCAACAGCCATAAGAAAGCAGTAGAAGAGATGGACAAACCTTCATACTTCACATCTGCTGTAAGGGAAACGTTTGCCTGAGATATCTCAATCCTGCTGTTCCTACAAATCTTAAAGTAAGATTTAGCATGAACATAACTAGTTTGGAAGCCAGTCATGGTCCAGCAAGACAGATGTGTACATGTTTGAAATTAAAAATATATTTCTAATAATACATAATATTCTGGATTCTTTCATGGTATTGAAGGAATAGATGTAATTTTTAAGAATTTTCAACAAGATAATTGAACTTTTTTGTGGAATAACCATATCAGATGCAAATTAACATTCAAAGCAGAGCATTTTTACACATGATAAAACATGTTTAGAGGTGATCGGCGAACAAAAACTGACACAGTGACACAAGGCGGCATGAAAGCATTTAAGACGATGAATTGTACTGATAAGGAGACAAAATTCCCTCACCTGATGAGGAGATCCCGTAAATAGGCAAACTCACAGTGGGCTATGTTCTCAACTAAAGGAGAGAGAGATGTTATGAGTTATCAGAAATATTTGAATGCGAGCTAAAACAGGGGACAGTAGGTATGACTGAGAGAAAAAAGGACCAAAAGACACACAGAAGGACAGATGTGAGCTGTTTTGTTCCTGTACAGCTTCAAAACAGTCCACTAGGTGGCGTCAGTGATTTTGGTCTCACATCCTTGTAGACACACAGATACTGAATGAGCACTCGGATGCTCTCAACCAATGCAGATCTCTTTTGCTAACTTCATATATATACATTCCTTCTGAAGAGATAAGAGACTATCTGCTCAAAGAAATCCTGTCAGACGTGTATGTCTGTGTGTGTGTGTGAGGGTGTGTGTGTGTGTCTACACAGCACACTCTGCAGGAAATGAAACTTCCTTAATGAGCCATTTGATAGAGGGGTGGTGCCTCCTATCTGAAGTGGATAACATAATTAAATATTGAAAGACAAGATGGATGGATGTTAACAAAACACAACACTGTACTGATACACTATTGGCCAACTGATAAAGCTGAATGACAATAACAAAGCACAACAAAAAAGAACAAATCACACACAAACACTTTAAATCTATTAGGTTTTCCACAAGATTTTATACGTTGGAACAAACACAACTACACCCATAAAGACTTCCCCTCTTCAGCGTATCTTATTTCCTTTGTGAGCATCCACAGTGCATCCTTTGTGATACAAAAGGGGATGTGTGGGGTGGGGGAGCCAAGTAAACAAATCAGGCCTCATCAGACAGGCTGTATGTCAGCTGGAGGCCTGAGTCAGCTGCATGGCACACGACTCCAGTCTGAAAACTGAATGCGGCATTGTTTCATTGACTGACCGACTCAGCGAGGTCTTCACCCATCGCCCCCCTTTTGTATTTTCTTCTGAACAAAACCACTTCCAGGTCAAATATGTTCTGATTTTGTCCTGAAACAGTGATCACGAAGAGGGACTGAACTGGAAGGAAAGAAGGGGAGAGAGAGTTGTACCTTCAATGGTTCCCCACTTGGTTTTCCTCCCCAGCAGCCTCCTGCCATTGACCTGGTACTCCTGGTCACTGCCCACCACAGCAAATGGGATCATCTCCTGCTCACAGGTTAAAGGTCAACAGACAATGGAGTCATAAATTAGTCAAGTTAAGTACATAAAAATGACTCTGAATGGAGTATTAATGACAGAGCTCGTGTCTGCGCATAAATAAGGATAAGAGAGTCACAGCTCCTGCCAGATGTATCTGTTAGGGTCATGTCTGCTATGAAATGATCCCCTCACCCTGATCTTCTCGTTGATCATTCTGTCCTCGGCATCCTCGTCAAATTCTTTCTGCGGGTACACGTCAATCCCATTGGCTCGCAGTTCTTCCCTGATCTGATGAGAGCATGTTCAAACATGAAGAGAAACAAAACAAACTTTTAGCCTGCCACAGTTTTGAAAGGATACAAGCAAAGGCCTTTAATTGCTGGAGTAATTAGGCAGACATGCTTGATGCAGTCTTAAGAGACATCAAACAAATGTACCTAAATCTGCACAGTGTACGGATTAAGGTGGTATTAACGCTAATCTGCCTTCTAATCTACTCCAAAAGTTTCGGCTTAGTCGTTAATTACTCTCTGTGTACAAACAAAACAGAAAACCTCACAAGATGGATGACTATGCATAAACCTGCGCACACGCCAAGTCTGCCGCGCACATATATTAAGACAGACACACACTCGCATGCACACATAAAACCAGGGGGAGTTTAGCCTCCTCATTGCTAACGAGAGGAGGGGAAATCCTGGGATCCTTGAAGACGCTGCCAATAAAAACACACAAATGAACGGCTGCAGTCTTAATTAACTGTGGAAGGAGGAAGTGTACAAAGTAAAGGGTGAAGAGTGGGAAAGAAATACAGAGATGCTCTTGAGGTCTTGCTGGAAAGTACCCATGTTTCTGACTATCTAGAGAGCAAGAGGACAGTACAAGAATGAGCCACCGAAGAACACCACAGGAACTTATCCGATCTCCGTTTACTATACCACAAACATGAAAGAAAGCAAGCATGAAGAGGCCATCAAAATAAAGATGTGTCTGGATCATACATGTTAATTTAATGGTGAAAAAGGGAAAATTTTGAGCTGAAAGCATAGAGAAACCTGTTTAAAAAAAAAGAGAGAGAAAATAGAGCCACAAAGATGTTACCTTCTTTTTGAAGAAGTCCCTCTCCTCCAGGGTGAGTGTATCCGCCTTGGCAATGACTGGGACAATGTTGACCACCTTACTGAGGCGTCTCATGAATTCTACATCAAGAGGCCGCAGACTGAGAAGGAAAGAGACAACATGAGAGAATGAGAGAGACAGAAGGCAAGCAGACATGATGTGTCACACAAAACTCTTCCACCAGAGGGCAGATGTTCCTCACAGCTCTCCCAGATGGAGGACCAACTGAACCCACTAACATACAGTATTTACAGTTCCAACTGTTGCAGCCATGACACACTCATTCTATACAATGTGTGTGAACAGCTGCTTTATGGGATGAAAGGATTTGTGGTGGTTTTGAGGAGCTCAGGTTTTTCCCGCAATTTGACAAGAGCATCTGCATGTGGTTACTGTGGATTCTGGCCTGGCTAACAACACTGGACAACAACAAACGACAAAGACTGGCCATTGTCAACAAGGAGTCTTGTGCACTCATGCAAGAGCACACTGAAAAAGACGAAAGTGCAAAATTGATTGCATGCTCCCAGACACCCACACAGACTCTCCGTCTCTCTCGTCCTTCCTGCCTCTCTCCCATTAGACTTTTTGAGGCAAACCCTGAGCAGCTGCTGGCCAGCCCATGTGACATCTGCAGTGTTGGATCAACATGAAACGTTGTTGGATGGGGCACAGAGACAGGGGGCCATTTCACACCAGCCCCCTGCCTGAGTAAAGACGGGCCATGACACAAAGCGCAGCACTTGAATGGTCAACTGTGTGTCTTTGTGTGTGTGCTCAAGCAAGGCCGACAATCCACAGCTGCTCAGCGTTTTCCTAAGACCGGTCGCTGCACTCCACTAGAGTTATACAAATGCAAAAGCTATAAAATACGCAGAGAATCTCTCTCTTGATAGACACACAGGACTGTGTGCACCCTGCCCCCTAATTTCTTCTGCTGATATACCCCGAACAGTGAGAGTCTGAACGAACACAGAGTGAAGAGAGATGGCAGTTTATGTAGTTCGATCAGAGCCAGATGTGTGTGTCTGTTAGACATACAGGAGGAGGAACATGGGACATTGTGCTGCTTAAGGGCCTGGCAAGAGCAGCCCATCTTTCCAGTGTGTGTGTGTGTGTGTGTGTGTGCATGGTGGATTTGTATTCTGGGATATGCTGCATCATGGTGAGCGGAAATGTGTGTTTCATATCAGAGGTTAGAAAGCGGAGAGATGTTTCACATGACTTCTCCGATGAAAATAAAAATCTGCACCAATATATGTTCAGTTACCACATGCTCAACAGACTGTAACAATGGCAGCTCTTGTTCGAGTTGATTTGATTCTATTGCATTGTCACCAAAGGGCAATTCAGGACAAGTCAATCCTTGTGACTTGTGACATGCCTTGATTGACAACCAAAGTCACCATTTGTTTTAAATTCTTTTTTTTTTTTTATTGGTAAATACTTTATTTTTTTTTTGTTTTCCTGCCAAGAGTTTGATGAGAAGATTGATAAAACCCTCATAAATAAAACATGAAGCTATTGCCAGGGCTGGCTAACTCATCTTAGTACAAAAACTGGGAACAAGGAAGGAAATATATTCAACACTTTCATTAGACCTCAAACACAATATGTTTGTCTTTTGGTGAGTACTCTCACTGTAAATATAACTTTTGTATGTTTACAAGATACTCCACAGTGCACCTTTAGGCTTAGTCGGCTGCTGACGGTACTTTCATCTTTACTGTAAAAACATGAGAATGATTTCAATCCTGTCTTGGCATGACAGCGAATAAGCTCTCAAAATGTAAAAATTTTCCTTTTAGTGTCCAACAGCTTGTGTTGTTTTTCATCTAAAGGGCAACTGGTGGCAGTGCTGACATCATTTTAGGGTTGTTGTGTCCAGCAGTTACAAAGAAGAAAGGACAATTAATATTCAGGCTTTCTTAGCTCTCTGTGTTTGCGTATCTGTGTGTTTGTTTCTTCCACCTCAACTGAAGTGCACCTGCATGTCCTCAGGTGTTTACGTTTGCATGCGTCCTTACCAGTGTCCGGTCGGGGGGATGAAGTATATGCAGCAGTGGACTCTGGAGTCTGGAATCCTTTTCTTCCTGTTGATGTTGATCTCCTCCTGCAGGTACGCCTCATACTGGTCATTAATGAACTTCATGATGGGCTGCCAGCTAGTCCACAGCAGCGATGAATTGAGGGAATGATGTGGGAGGAGTGCAAAGGGAAGAGATGAACAGATATAAGAGGAAAGGAGGAAGCAACACAGAGGTGGAAGAGGAAGAGAAATGGCAGATTGATAAGATACAGAGTGACAGAACAGGAACAGGAAATGTAAGACAACAGGAAAAGGGGAGAGACATGGAGGATTACAATGTGGTTTGACACAATTTAAATCTCATTGTTCATATAGTCAGGGTAGTGATGGTAGAACTGTAGCATACCAGTTCTCATTGTTGATCTGGTCTCCAAAGCCTGGCGTGTCAATGACTGTCAGCTTCATTCTGACTCCCTTCTCCTCAATGTCTGCATACAGAGAAACACAGTAGGTCAGCAATGGCCAGTACACTGTATACTATGTATACTATACTGCCAAAAAACACACTGTGCACCTTTTAAACAACTGAACCTTGATTATGCAGTTGCACTGCCTACAGCAAAATTTTAAAACTTTTCATTTCAGAAACATTTCAGAAATTGTTTCAGCCATGATTACAGTAATTAAAGAGAATTGGAATTTCTGAAAATACAACCCTGATTCCAAGAAAGCTGGAATGCTGTACAAAACATAAATAAATCAGAACGTGATAATTTGGTCATCCTTTTCGACACATTCTCAATTGAAAAAAGTACAAAGACGATATATTTAATTTTTTACCTCATCAACTTCATTGATTTTTGTAAATATCTTCTTATTCTGAATTTGATGCCAGCAAGACATTTCAAAGAAGATGGGCAGGAGCAACAAAAGACTGGGAAAATTGTTTTGAACATTCCACAGGTAAACAGGTTAACTGGTAACAGGTGATAGCAACATGACTGGGTATGAAAGGGGCATCCTCGAAAGGCTCAGTCTTTCACAAGCAAGGATGGAGCGAGGTTCACCACTTTGTGAATGCATGATTGGATAAAGGATGTTACTACACAGGCTCAGGAACACTAAAACTGTGTGTTTGGAGTGACTAGACAAACAGCAAGCAAACTTTGCCATGGCTGCCAATGGGAAACATGGAAATACGTAAGGTAAAAGAAGAAAAACTAAGTATGAGACGGGTACATTTTGGTTGACAGACCTACAGATACAGACAGACAGACAGAAAACAGAAGGGGCACAGAGACGAGTTGAGAGGCTCCATACCATGACTGATGGACTTTATTTCGATTGTTTTGGGGATCTTCTCCTGGGCCGTGGCCAGCACTGATTTGCGGCTGACTTTAGACTTGAAAAGTGTGTTCATCAGAGTAGACTTTCCCAGGCCACTCTGTCCTGTAAGCAAAAACACAGTCAGAGAGGCAGACAAAGAGAAAGACACACACAACTCAAGATTACAAAAAAAAGAGGAAAGAAATCTTACAATCTTCTACAGTGACCGCATACGCTGCAGGTACCTAACAGTCTACACACTGTAACAATGGCGCCATAATATATCCAAACAAGCTCCAATGATTATTTTCCATGACAGTTTTAAAACTCGGGACGACTCCAGGCTGTCAGTTTTTGGGTTGAGTCAGTGACAAGCTGCAGGCGTCTGTCTGTACAAACACTGCCAGTAGAGCCATCAGTACACATGACTACAACCCAAACACACCATCAATAAGACAGATTGGACCAATGGCTAAACCGTCTCTTTTCTAAAACACTCGGGAGGCTTCGACTCATGGGCACAATGAAACCTCTGTACACTGTAATGCAATACATCTCGTAATAAAGAGGTTTTATTCTAGGTGACACAGAGTAAGGAATGACAAAGAATGGATGTCAATATGAAAAAATCCAACATAAATATAAAAACTTTTATACTTCCTTTAATTATATTATTTGCCATTTACAAACACTTTTAAACAAACTACAGTATATGATTACATGAATGGTTGCTGATAATGATAATACAGTGTGTCTTTGGGTTTGTATTGCAGCTGACTGATAAAATACTCTCCACCTGGATAAGATAGACTGAGTGCAATTTTACCACAGAAGCCAGTGAACCAGCAAGACTCCCTGTTCGTTGGTCATTATAAACTTTCTGTTTATATGGATGGGACCATCTGTGACCCCTGCACAACACTCTACCATCACCACAGGTTAATGAAGAGCAGTTTGGAGGGGCCCACTGGGCTGTGAACATTCACAGTTCAACTTCAGGTTAAGTCAACATGGAGACCTTCACTGATTTATGGAGACGCACGTACCGGCAATCAGCAGCACACGTCACATGCAAACATGGGTCTTAATTACCAGTGCGTACGCCAACAGCTGCAGATTATAATGGAGAGAATTCATACTGCATTGATGCCACAGTTTCCACTGTTTCTGTAACGGCTGTATTTCCCGAAGTTCGGGCCAACATTCTCCCACTAAAATCCATCAGAACAGGGATGGGATGCCGAAGTCCCACACATGCTTATAATGGTATGTCATAGAAGTGCAGATTTTGTTTAAAACTGGGATAAATCTTGTGACTACCTGTTTTAATGATGAGGAACAAAATGACTAAACATCTTCATCGTCATCACGACCACCTAAAGTGTTCCACTGACCACTGAATCACTTTTTGCAAACAAAGCTTATCCATGTGTCTTTGTCACCAGATACAGCTTTTTCCTTCTACTGTCTTCTGCACCCAATTCTGCTACATAAAAAAAGAAAAGGGGACTCTGCCTGAGGACATTGCTTTTGCTGTTTGTCATCATGCTACTGCAGCACTTAGTTGTCAAATCTCTGAAGTACTCTCTTGAACATTAGATCAACCCAATCATGCAATTTTAAGAGGCATCACTCATGCCTGCACTGCTCTCACTTTCTAAGTGGTGGAATATAATTTCACCTGGATGAAAAAAAAACCACCATAGTTTTGTTCACCATTGACCCCGAGGCTGCTTCTTAAGCAAGATATTTTATCCGAAGATGAAACAAAGACCAAACAGTGCAACATCACCCAGAGACACACAGTAAGGCGATGGCGTGGGTTTTATGGTGGCCCGTCTACTGTTGAGCTGTGTGTGTGTGTGTAATTTGCTCCTGTTTTAAAGGTGTCTGATCACAGTGATGAGGGCTCAGTGAGAAAGAGTTTTAAGTCCTGCTGTGTGTGCTTGCTTATTATGTTTGAGGCCTCCATTTTCTGTCAAAACCTGATTAGAGAGAAAACCTGAATAACAGGACACAAGTTGTAACAGCTGACTGAAGATGTTTTGAGACACACACACACACACTTTAAGTGTAATGCTAAACAGGTTGATAATACATGTAAAATGGACTCCAGAGTCTACACTTGATAAAAAGGCTCAGGGAATGAGAAAAAAATCATCTTCATGATTAAAAATCTGACTTTTCAGTGTACATTTTGTTATTATGCATGCACTCTAGTTTCAGTGCAATCCCGGAAACAACTGACACTTGAGCTAGTGTACGCCATGCACTGCTTACCCACAACCATAATGTTGAGCTCGAAACCCTGCTTCATGGCCTTCCTCCTCATCTGCTCCAGAATGGCGTCAATGCCCACATAACTGAAGTCCACCACAGGGCCGCCGGCCTTCTCCCCGTACAGGCCACCCATTGCTGGGGACACCACTGCATCCGGCACCACCGCCTCAGACATGGCACTGCTGCTGTAACTGGGAATCACCTCTGGCCCTGATTTGAAAGAGAAAAAGAGAGAGAGAGCGTAAGAGGAAATGAGATGAGGTGTGATATGAAGGGATTAAGGGTATGAAGGGAATGAGGGTGGAGAGAAGGGAGGGAAAATGTCTGATTAGTAATGGTGAGAATATGAAAAACTGGTAATGTAAATAAGACAAGGAAGTGCATGGTAGAGTATTGTATTGGAAAACAGCCGCGATACAAGAAGAACTCCAAGAAACTGATACCATAAGAAAACATCAGCTAAACAAGCAACAACTCACTGTGCTTAACAGTCAAGATGCAGAAAAACCTAAAGCAATAGTACCAAGCTTAGGGAAAAACTCTTATTCACTTTCTGGCAGGGACTTAGATGAGAGAATCAATACCACTCTCACATATGTGCAATAAATATGAAGCTCCAGCCAGCAGTCAATTAGCTTTGCTTAGCATACTGACTGAAAACAGGGGGAAAGCAACTCTAATGTTTAAGCCATACAAAAAACAACAATCCACTGTTTTATGGGGAGTTACGTGCCAGAAAAGTTCTTGGCTCCAAGAAGTTGTTAGGCAACTAGAAGAGTCTCCAGGTTGTTACTGGTCCCAGCCAAGTAATAGTCTGATACAACTGTACAATTATGCTTTTACTCGTCTTTTGTAAGAATTAAACAAACAAGATAAAATGTGGGAATAAGTAGTGAGCTATTGAGGTTGTGGAAGGTGGATTTTGTTAATTTTAGAAGGAGCCAGTCTAGATGTTTTCCCCTTTTTCCAGTCTTTATGTGAAGCTAAACTAACATGCTGCTGGTTTTAGTCTTACATCTAACAGACAGATACAAGAATGGTATTGATGTTCACTGTCAATAAAAAAAAAAAATTAATTATCAGCAACTTCTGGATTCACTAAAACAGGAGAAAACAGCTGCAGGAGAATCGGAGCTGAAGTAGCAGATAAATCAGTAGAGTTGTCGGTTGTTAGCCTGCTCTTTAATCAAACAATGCACACACACCTATTAAAAATACTTCTTTCAAACAGACCTTGAAACAGAAGCAGTGGCTGGTCTTATGCCAACAGAGCCTTTTGACTCAACAGAAAATATGCTCTGCACTATGAAACTACTTGGCACTTGGCAGGAAGTAAACCCTGTAGGTGGACCCTTTGTTTTGATAATGATTAGCTTCATGTTCTTCAGTGGAATGCTATGGATGTGTGTCCTATCATGAGATAAATACAGCTGCAGATTATAATGATAATATATTTTAATGTAATTTAATATGTTCACTCAGGTGTGTTAACAGTCACGAATGTGCACGCAGAACATCGCTGGAGCTCTGTATAACAATGTGTGAAGTCAGCGTAGGTGAAGAATCTACACTGTGCGTGTTTGTGTCTGTATGCACAGTTCGTGTAGCTGCTACCCCTCACAAGGCCTCCTTTCCCTGGCTCTCCACAGTGCACTGTTACTGTCCTGTTAATGTGAGAGTGGAAAAGAGGCTGAAACCTGATCCACTCACCCAGCTAGCCTGGGTCACATACACACACACAGGCACAGAGAACATGTTTAAGTTTTGTACTCAAGCACACGCTTCCTTTTGAACACATAGCTGATCTGTAGGCACACACATGTACAAGCACATGAAAACATGAACGCGCACACACACACATGAACTGTCAGCCCGGACTGGCTGCCAAGAATTAGGCAGCTGTTGGATTCCAGCTCAGGCACAGACTTTACTCCTCAACACTTGGCCTGCCACGAGGAGAAGGAGTCCAGACAACTAGCCAGTTCACTCCTATCACTTGGGCACCACACACTAACTGACACTGCGTTGATTAATGGAAGAAATTCAGTGACGAATAACACTGCTGTGGAAACTCAAAGCAAGTTTGTATTCAACACTGGGTCTTACTTTCATAATGTGCTCCATTGTGTGTGTGTGTGTGTGTGTGTCTGTGCACGCGTGTGTCCCACCTATGGAAGCAGCTCTCCTGGCCTCCTTCACCACTTCCCCATCCTGTTCCAGCAGTCCGTCAGCAACTTACCGTGATTTACTGCCCTTCACGTCTCCCTCTCCACCTCCCACATTCCCGCACCTCTGCTCGTGTCTCTTTTTCTCCCAACCTTACCCTTTTCCTCTGCCCACACTGATTCTGTCTTATCTCTCTTGTCGTCAGTTTCCCCTCTCCAGCCCATCTCTTTTAGTTTTCTATTGTCTCTCCTGTTTGACTCACCTTCCTCCTCCCTCCCACTGCTCATCTGGCTTTAATCTTGAACTTTACATCTGTTGTCTCTCTTCTAAAAACTTGTGAAGTCACCTCTTTTAATTATCTTTATCTCTTCCCCACACAAGCTTTTTTTTTTTTATCCTCTGCTTGCCACCGTTCATGTCAATCCTTCTTTTCCTCTCTGCTTTGACAGCTATGTACTGTAAACGGAGGTACTGGCCACGGGCTAGCACAACTTGACAAGCAAGGCTGAGCCTCACCTGAGGCAGGATACCAGCAGAGCATCAAAGGGAAGGGGCATAAAATGAATGGGCTGACAGGTACTTGAGCTGTAGCCTCAGTGTACTCAAATATCATCCAGCAGCAGCTACACCTGCAAAACGCTCACATACAATAACCTTGTCCTTCTTCTCTTTCAAAATGATAGATGATCTGACCACACTGAATGTTAGGATGTCAGAGACATGTTTTTAGAGCTGGAACACTGAATTGATTCATGGATTAGTTGATTGACAGAAACTTTTTATTCAACTATTTTCATAATCAATTATGTATGGGGAGGCAGCCCCAGCACAATCAATATTTCCACTGTCTCAAAACTTAAAAATTCCTCTCTAATTCTGTATCAACTTCTTCAACTAATTCACTCTGAAATTTTTGTTTGGCTTTGTGATCTGGCTGACAAGCTCTGCTCAGTATTGTAATTATTGACACGTGTACAAAGCAATGCAGTACCTGTATTTGATATGAGGTCTTGTCCTGAAGTAAGTGCCTCCATTTCCAGGGTGCCGAGAATAATGCAACCCACATCTATTGTGTTAACAAGCTGTCTGTTCTGTTTAACAAACAGTAAACACACATCATTGTCCTGGTGAGGGTGGAAAATTACTAAAGGCTCCAAAGCAAAGTGATTGGGAATGAGACAGAAAGAGCCGTCCAGCTGTCCATCTGTTGGTGTATGCTGCATTTTAACTAGCTGGTTTCCCAGACAGAAGCAGCAAGACTCTTCAGAGCATCGTTAACCGTGCTTCATGAATGCACACCGCCTCTTTTGCCCAAGTCAAGCCCAAGTGGAGTCAAACACTGTAAACGACTTGGCAAACATACAACACACACAAAAGAAACTCAGAGTCCTGAACCATCACTGCGGGAAACCTGGCTCTTCCAAACAATGAAAATAGATCACTTTCATTTCAGGTAGTAAACAGTTTCAGTCCTGTGTCATCAGTTGGAGTAAACTACAAATCCCACAATGTAGCGATGTTGATATAACAATGTCAAGCTGTAAGTGAAGTGTACAGTACAGTAACAGTTCTTGTTTTGAGAGAGAGTAGAAGCAGACTGGTGTAGGACTCAGGAGTTGCTTATTGTAAATCACCTGGACAAACTGACCATTTATCAGACACAGGTATTCATACATTCAGCTCTTCCATGATGTCAGAGTGCTGCAGACCTATAATGATTCTCAGCCAGTAAACACAGGTGTCGGGAGACAGCCGCTTGGACCATGACCCTATAAACGCTGGAAGACATTTGACCTCCACGTGAAAAATATCAGGCTGGTGAACATAACCCCAAACCCTACCAGACACAGGTCAGTCAAAACACAGGCCTGAGAAACTTCAGGTTCATGCCGGGTCAAAATGTGATGACAACACACCACATGCCGTAACTGAAAGCTTGGTTGACTGTTCTCACATAATTGAACTGGTTTTAGTTTTTAAACATGGTAGTCAATGACTTTTGTTAAATGAGCCTCTTTGAGTTACAGGCCAACTGATCTGGCTCTAATATTTCAGCAGCAGTTTAGCAAATATTATGCAAAAATACCCACAATGTTTGAGATAAGCTGGGCTGAGTCCTTCTGATTGGTGACATAAACAAATACCAGCAACAGCAACTGCTAACAAGACTGACCTTAAAGAGTAGATACATGTATACTTCAACATGATCAATAAAACAACTGCAAAATGCAATATATGCAGGAGGGTGCAAAAAGGGTGCTTAAATACACCATCCATTATTAAGTTAAAGCTGATTATTGGAGCTGATCTATGCTTTTTGCTTGTGCAATAAACTTTTTACTATGAGGGATATAGTTCTACATGAACACAAAATTCTCTGACAAAATTACAACTATTTAATGTTTTTTTCATTTGAGCAATATTCTGTATTTGTGTTTCTCTGTGCTCTTCTCACGGGCTTGAAGTAGGCTCTGAAGCGAGAGGGCGACGTCATGTATTTCTATGCACCAATCCCACTTCAGTCAACATTTGAAACAAAATGTGATGGCATTTGTGAGGTTATTTGCTTGTGTGGCCATCACTGTCAGTCGAATCTGACAAACCACATCTGTGCAGTCCCAATGAAGCAGATTAGCTCCGTTTTTGAGTGTTAAACACTTGGTAAATAACAACTGAGGATACTTATTTCAGGATTTCAATTTTGTTTCTTATTCAGTCATAAATCTTATGTTGCAGAGAAATATTCAAAGATTTAAAACCGTGTTTTCAGGGGCTATGAATCACCTCACAATGTCTTATGCATCAACAACTTCTGTCATACATCACTGATTTAAGAGTGAATTATCCCTCAGCTCTACTTTCTAAAGGTTTTTCCTCTCTATCAGGTCCAGTTATGGGATGGCATGAATAATGTATTTCCTCTGAGTCTGTAAGAAAGCAAAATTAATTTTAGAAACTGGAAAGCAGAGAATGACTCACTGGGCTTGCTGTGATCCTGTTTTCAATTACAGGCACTAGAGAATATTTTTTTTCTTGTTTCCAGAAGTATCGCATTACTTTGTTTTTTGTAAATATGGCCAGCAGTCTCCTATACCACAAAGCATTTTGGAGGGGAGAAAAGAGGAAAGACAAGAGCAAGGAGGATAAAGGAGCATAGAGTCAAAGTTAGAAGAAAAGGTGAAGTCAAGAAGCATGAGATAAAGGGCAGAAGCAAAAAGGAAGGGGACTATTGAGTGGAGGGAGATAAAAAGATAAGGTCAGGATAAAGAGGACAGAGGAAGGAGTGTGGAATGGAGGGGGAGGGGAAGAAAAAGTTTTTAAAAAAGTGTGTGGAAAAAAGCGTGATTTATTCCACTTTTGGGCCATTCCTCGCTAACTAGACACAGGCCTCCAAACAGGGATGTAAATACAAGTTACAACCAGCTAAACACTTCCCGGTTCCTTTGCCTTTTTGAAGGGACTGAAACTACGAAGAACTATAAAGAACACAGTGACCGTGTCGTCTATGTTTAGTGATGTGGTCAAAACCACTGAGCCATGCCTCAGCTGTCCAGGGTGTTGATCTTGACAGCGTGGCGAGCAGGTCAGAGGTCATGTTCCCAGTTTAGGGTGGAAAAGAATTGCGCTGAGGTTAGTCCCTGTATGACAAACCAGTGGTCTGACCTTCTGTACAAACTGACCTGAATCACGAGAGAGGAATCCAGAGAAAGAAAAGGACTGGAAACTTGGATGAAGAAAAGTTCATAGAAGAGTGAATCACTCACTGAACACTTAAAACTCTGATTCTACAAACTCTCTCTCTTTACTTAGACACATTTATGACCGTCTGATACAGTGTGACAAAGTATTTTCTAATATTTTAATGAGACATGACATAAAGCAATGTTTTCTTTACCAGCAGAGGACTCTGCTTGAAAGAAATTACACAATAGTATGTAAACACAAAAGGATGCATCATCAAGATGAGTCCAAGTATTGTTATAAATATCATTAATGAGTGGGCTATATTTATTTTTCTTATCACTGTGGTCATTTTATTAATATTGAAATTTATGATACACAATATTGTTGCTTTAATTAATACCAATCAGTCCTGAAATGTTAAAATGTATACGTGAATTGTAGTTTTGAGCCACAAACTTTGAAGCAGAAACAGAATATAAGCAGAATACAAAAGTACACATCATGAAAAATAATATAAACAATCACTTTTGAAAGTTTCTGTTGCTGAGCCGAACACAGGTTCACCACTATGTACAACTCCTCTAAGTGGGGAGGCGGCTTGAACAAATGGATTTTATGTCAAGTCATTCCACTATTTGTCTGGAGCTCAATGTCAAACACACATTAGTGGACTGATCCACTAAATGGGTTGTTTGCATCTTTGCTCTGGTCTAAAATCTTTTTATGGAGCCCTCTTTAAAAAACATCTGCTCCCCTTGTCCTTTATTTACATTCCCAGACAGGACAAAGAAGGTTTGCAGTCTAGTCTCATCTTAAACATGGCCACATTTGTTTTGATGGAGACTCAGATGCTTCTCCAGAAGTGTGTGGGCTGCTGCAAAACCTATTCAGTCTGATAAAATCAAAAAGGTTTCTGTGAGGCCCTTGCAACGATTCTTGAACTTCCTTTCCTACAGTTGATTTTCCCTAAGAGGAGGAGACTGTACAAACACGACTGAGAAATTTCATGTGGCCATTAAATTACATTGAACCAAGCAGGCCTCCCGCGCAGAATCAATTAGATACCTCAGACCAAGTAGGTTTGGGACTGACCCAGGAGAACGACATAAACACACATATACACACACCCAAACACTTTTTCCCACCCTCTGACAGTGAATCCCTTAATAAAAGGGGGAAATTGGAGTGGTGGCAGTGCAAATATGGTCTGTTGTGTTATTAAAGTCAGAGTGTTTGTGCAGCAAGGCCTGGTTCCCAGAGTCCTCATCGTTCAGCTCTCTGGAGAAATGTGCCCTTTGACCCCTGCAGGGTCTAACTCGCTCATCGTGTCACCTGGCACTGGACGCTGTGTGTGTCTGTGTATGTGTGTGTGTGTGCATGTGTGCATCTATCTCTGTGTCAGATCAGTGTGTGTTTTTGTATACTATAAAGTATTTTGCATGCATGTTTGTAAAGGTGTACAGTAACTATATGTCACTTCCTCACAGAGATAAACGAATGCTACTCGATCTATAAATGTTTTCAGACAGTCTTGGTACTCTGAGTCTACAAGGCCCAAGTTGTATCCATGTTCAACAGCTACTGATACTTTGCAGACGGTTTAGAAATGTTTGTAAATTGCAGTAATGATAGCAGAAGCCCACAGGTTTGTCTAGACTGCCAGAGGAATGTGTTCGTCTCCACACTGCGGTGGTGCACAAGAGAACTGTTGTCTTTCTAGGCTCTTCAACTCTACTCTAATGCCATGTAGCTCACAAGTAAAGGGTCCTTCAACTGCAACAAAGTGCATTTTGCTCATTGCTCATTTATTTAATTTCTACATTCCACTGTAACAGAACATTGCTCACATAAGTGTCATTGAAATTGATTGAGTTTTTAAGCCTTACAAAACAACATTATAGCCCAAACTGACTGCTAAATATTAACCCTTAAGTGTGTTTACAGAAAAGCTAAATGAATCAGGAAGTTGACAATTTTCTGAAGCAATTATCTTTGCAAAAAGGCGGAATAATAAGCTAGCTAGCTATTACCTGCTAGTTGCTCACTGACAGGAGTTGTTCGAGTCATTAGCCAGGCTGTAGTAGCCAGCCAGTTCTTTATCTCAGTGTGCAGGTCAAAGTGTATTAGTGCAATGGTGGGTTGACAGCGAGCGTGGGTCCAAAGCACCAGGGGGCTCAGGAATCTGACCTCTGTCCTTACACATGAGTCACATCAGGGACAACAGTCAGAAGATGTCAAACTCATATAAAACATGCTTTTCACATGCAGTTGTATGGCCTCAAGAATTGTTTCTACATCTCTCTTTTTTTTTAAACAACTTAAAGGCCCACTGCTGTTACTGAATTCAACGTGATGTTATCCGGGGGGTTCTTAACCTTACTGCTTTAAAAAAAAAAAAAAAAAAAAAAGCTGTGATACTACTGATACTAAACGGTGCACTGACTCATTCTAAGAAGTCAACTTTCTTTCAGTGTTGAGACGGGAAGGCTTAAGGTCTTCAAGGCCACTAATAAAATGTTGCTGAATGTGCACAAACACACGTCCATCATTCTATCAACAACACGACCAGCAGGAGTCCTTGGGCTCTGTGTGTACGGCCCATTACTCTGGTCCTTTCGAGGCCTCAGGAGCTGTATTTATGGAGTGTGACTGACCCGCATACAAAGCTCAAGAGTACAACAGCAGACAAACCTTCAGAAGACATGACTACTGACTACAATCATTTGCTAGATCCCAATAAGAGTTTAAGATGATTTTCCACAGGTTAAATCTGATATATACTAATATATACACATAAAAAAGGACTGTTACCACATTACTGTATGTCCGGAGTTACAGCTGATCTACACATGACAGATGAGGGGCAGTAAAGATTCTGTTTTTTCCTAAATATCATCTAAATGAAGCCCATGCTTTAAAAGTACAGCAACAACAAAAACGCAACATCTGATGCCTAATGTTTTACAACCCTTTATTATAATGAACACAAAATGTCTTTTATGCCTGTGTCCATGCACTTCCACACACTGGAAAACTCAAACTGGCTGTTCTGAGAGTGTACAGCATGTCAAGCTACAGAGAAGAAACCTTATCATTTCTAAATTACAGAGCTCCAGTTACATTCATGAAATATTTTGCATTTCAAAGCCATGGTGCTGAATTCCACTACAGATACATAATCTTCCTGCACTGGCTTACTGGCTGACTCATAACATACACAGACAAACCAGATAGAGAAGGTAACGGTGACCTTTTCAGCGTCCCATCAAACACTGGTGAAAGGCCACTGTCTGTTCTCGCCTGGCAATGCACAGGGGCCACAACAGAGCTCCTTTCAACAGCTCAGTGTGTGTCAAAGTGTGTGCGTGCATGCTTGTGAGGCAAAACAGAGGCGGGTGACTCTCTAAAAAGGTGAAGGGCGGTTGCTGTTTTCCATTGGTTTGATATCATCAAGAGAGCAATGCCTTGTATTCCCTCAGGTCAACCATAGGCAACAAAGCCTGGATGATACAATGCAGAGGCTCAGCTTTGTTCCAACTGCTGCCACATCAGCCAGTTAGCCAAGAGCTCGCACAATCACTTTCTCACTTAAACACAGACAGACTAGAAGAGAAACGTAATGTGTATGGGGTGAACGAAACAGCTCAAACAGAACAAAAACAGAGAAAATCCTTCGATTCTGGTCAAAATTCGATACATAGCCTTTCCCACTGGAAAGGAATGACTTCTTTCCATCAATTACCATTAGCTGAGAGGACTCCCTCACTATACTTTCCAAAGCAGAAACTAAACTAAATGATTCCCATCCGCACTTTGTGGAGCCTACCAACCACATGTGTGGAGTTAACCTTTCACTTTGCTGCACGCAAACTCAGACACACATTTCTGAGTGCTTGCTACATGATCTGGTAATAGATCACTATGGATAATGTCAGGAGGGAGGAAACATGAAAAAACAAAGTGAAATGTAACAGCATTGGGGCTCAATCATGACACATCATCCCACTGTAAACTTATATGTGTGTGTGTGTATATGTATACACACATTGAGTGTGTGCGTGTTGTGCAAAGACAGATTGATTACAAAGCTTGACACAGAGCAGACACACACACAACACAACATTTTGGGGATGAAAGGCACAGGGAATGCAAAACCTGAACAATAGTAATTATGCACAAACACGTTCACACACAAACACGTTCACACACACACACACACACACACACACACACACACACACACACACACACACACACACACACACACACACACACACACACACACAGAGGGCTCTGGAGTAGATAGAAGATAGAAGGCATGCAGAGATATCAAGCATGTGAGAACAACAGATGATCAAATCTCTTCTTCCAGGGAAGAGGGGAAACATGCAACAAAAAAAAAAACAAAAAAAAAACACAACAAAGGAAAAAACATGTACTCCATCTACTTCAAACTTCCTTTTTGCAAACACACATCACAGACACACACACCCACACTCTCCTGGTATGCAAAAAACTCACCGTGTGTGAAGTGTGTGTATGTATGTATGAGTCGTCCCCTACCAACGTGCAGCGCTCCAGTGAGAGGCCAAACTCTGCTGTGGCTCTGGAAGCTCCCTGCCTGCCCCTCCCACCCATGCTTATCATGTGACTACACACACAAGGCAACAAGACACACCCATTTCCTTCAAATAACTCCACCCCAACAAAGAAAGAAAGAAAAAAATGTAAAAAGCACTGCCAACTTGCATGCACAAAAAAGACAACTTTGGCAGGGATCATGTAAGACTGTGAAAAAGTAGAGTTTAAACATTGTGAAAATAAATTATCTTAACATAGAGAAGTGGGGTACGTAGGTGTTGGAGAGGAAAAGGCAGAGACAGTGTCTGCATGCATCTACACTGAGGTTGACTTGAGCCTTTGGGCCAGCTGAATGTCCCTCTCATAAGATCTAATAATTTACAACCCTAATTACCTGGCCTGTCCCTCTCATCTGGTCCTTAGGCTCTGCATTCATCACATCCCTCTCATTCCTCTCACACAGACCTGAGACACATCACATCAAACTACTGGGATTCCCTGTCACATCAGCTGGTGCTCTGATCAACTTTGCATTTACTGTATCATGCAACATTCTTATGTGCGACACCATGAGCAGTGGATGTGGAGACATATGTTCTTTCTCAGAGGAAGACGCTGAAAAAGCCAGGGTTACTGCATCATTCCACAGCAAATAAGCGGAAATGTTTTGGCAATAGTGAATAACCCAGCGATAACCTCACACACACATTTCTAGACAACAAAAAACATTACTAGCATGTTGTAAAAATATTTTTATTTTCACTATAAAACTGATCAGCTATAGAGTCAACACCATTTAAGGATGCAGTCATTTGCATGATAGAGCAGTAGATACGGGCACAGTTTTCCAACATCAATATATAATGTTTTAGAGAAGTAAGACAGTTTAACAATAACAAAACTTAAAAAAGTGCCTCAACAGTTGCAGATTTTTTGTTAGTCAGAAATACAGCCATCACTTATTTTTTAAAACCTGAGAGTGAACCAATTACTTTGGCTGATTACTGTTCTTACGGGGCATGTATATTTGTATGATTAAAGAGGAGAGGAAACAGCTGTCTCCAGCCTCACAGGAAGTGTAATTATACACCAGTGCAGGGGTTTGAGTGTAACCTTACAGCCACATGAGCAGACACACGCGCACACACACAGACACACACCTGCATTTCTCCAAATGAACAGTCATATTTCTGACAAAGCAAGCAAAACAGGCTGGAAAGGTGAATTTGTTTCTTTCATTACACAGACCTAGCTGCCAAGATAAACCTTCTCCAAGCACAAGGTGGCACCTCAGTGCTGAATGCCTCCGACACCCACTGCAAAACTTACACCATGTCCATCTAACCAATCTGAAGCGCCATAATGGGCCTACAAAATTCTGAAATATACCAACACACAGTTTGTAAACACATAAGATACAAAAAACCCTACACACAAACACAGATGGCCTTGTAAGTGTGATCAAAACCAGGTCTTACCATATAAGGAGCTAAAATAAACTCTTGTTATACTTAGTTTTACAATGTGGGAAATGGTACATTTTCCCTAAACTCAGGGCCCCCCTGTCTTAAAACTGTTAGGTCTTTGCCTTCCCTCTTTTCATCTCCCTCTCTCTGAAACGCCACTTTATCACCCCAATAAAACCTGGTGTTTAAAATGGCGATGCTGAAATGTAAAACTGACAGTTACTAGTGGGTTTAGAAGCTACTAGTGAGTCTGCCGGTCTCTGCTAGTTTGGCTTTTGATCACCTCAGCTCCATTTTTGTGTACTTAACAGCACATCCCACTGGAGTTCTTAAAGCTGAGCTTGGTCCTTACTCACTGTGTTTAGTACAAAGTTGTCCCGTGGAAAATGAAGACATGATCATAGGCAGATATTACAATAGCAACTCCTACTACGGATAAAGCAAGCCACAGTGTGGTGAACTGAAAGATACAGGAAGAAATAAAATTGATCTCATATGTGAGAGGCAAACAAATGCAACATGTCCTTTGCTATCGATGCAAAACAACATGTAACACAGAAATTCAGTGCTTCAAAGCATACCTAGCAACTCTAAAAACTATGTAGTGTAAGCTGACACCTGATTTTTACAGATGTTATTACAAGGTGAAAAAAAACTGTTTTCAAAGAAAAAAAGATTTCCATTCTCTCCCCTTCGAAGGTTTTTTTCTTGAAAGACTCCTGGGTGAACCCTGCATGCATGCAGACTGAGCCAACCACTATTTGTTTGAGCCGACATAACTTGGCATGCTCCCTTCTTACGGAGTTGCTGCCCTGCTGGGAACGTGGCCTTCTCAGATAAAAAGATCTTAATGTTGAGGAGACGGGGGATGGAGTGACAGAAAGCCAATGGCAGCGCTGATGTTTCTAGCCTGTGTTGAGCCAAGATGGTGTCATGTGCTGGCAGGCGGAGTATAGGGCTGCCTGGCTGACAGCCTTGCAGCTGTCCAAGGTCTTCCATAACACAAACATGATGGATAGAAGTAGCATGACTCACTGGGTGCATTATATTAAATTCATCACTGTCTTGTCTTTTTCCTTAGCAGAAAGTGAATGTCATGCTAAGTATGAACATTTGTGTGTGTAAGATAACTGTAGCAAAGGGAACATGCAGAGGCTAAATTATGATACAGTGGTAGTAGTGCTTTGGGAGGATGGAGGTGATTTGGTCAAACTTTGCTTCAGTTTTGCCATGCAACATACTGGTTAATTTCTCCCAATAAAAAAAATTGAAACTAAATTATCGGTCTCTTACAAGAGCACCATTATATGGAATCGTTTGTATGATGCACTTGTGCTGCCCATGTGAAAGATGTGGGTGGTGACCACAAGGAAGCTAAATGTTTCCTTTGTGTTTTCTTTTTGAATCTCTCTCTGCTTTTCCCAAGGGAATACCACAGCCTCCATACAGGATATCAAGAGATCTGATCTATGTGTACGCATCTGTGTGTGTGCTATTGGAGGTGTCACATGAACCCACTTCACTGGGAAAAGCGGAAGTACTTCCCCGGTTTAGATGATTTACAGTAAACAAAAAACAAACACTGACAACAGCGTTTGCAGCCTCACGACAGCTCCCCACACTGAACCATGCCATGTGCGGTATGTATACACAGAATGATCCAGGTCATCTCCTTCGTGTAAACTCTCATGGGCTTTCAAAACAGAAACCAAAAGAAAGCTTTTACAAGCTCTAGGAGTGATACCGCCCAGGTGTGTCAGACCAATTACCTGTGTGACAGCATCTCCTGCTGGCAACTGGTAGCACTGCAGCAGTGCAGACAGCTGAACACGGCTATTGAACATCATAGTTACAGAATTTTACTTGTTCAACAAACAATCACAGGGAAGGCACACAGATGGTTAGCACACTATTGATACCTCTCAAGGCTTAAAAAAGGATCACCCTTTATGACAAAATTCACAACACTACAATGAAAACATATTCTTCATAAAAATGCAGCCTATAAGCCACGTGAAATTGATCTGACAATGATTGATAGGTGAATTCTAGCAAGTAATAAGCCAGGCACTACAATATTTTTTTTCTCACCCTAGAGTGCAAAGTTCATAGATTAGTTGCTTATAAAAGTCCCAGTGATTCTGAGGTCTCTAAAAACTAAAAACTGCATGTAAAAACAATCACCTGTTTTGTTCTACAGGCACATCACTGGTAAACCCAGACAAAACAGGGAAAGGGGAGTACTACTGCGATAAAACACAGAGGAACACTTAATCAAATGAGAGGTACGATCAACTTCCTGTAAACAGCAGCAATGCCAGTTTTTCTAGTTTCATTACATTGAAACAGAAACCAAGTTACGCCTGCTTTCACACAAACGCAGACATCAGATACTTGACGGCAGCACACTAACGAGGTAAGTGCTCTTATTTTCCATTCACTAGTTTTGGATTTACTCCGACACTATTTCACATGATTGATGAAGCATTGGACTAAAGTCTTCTTTGTGAGAGTTCTTAGCACTTTGTGTTACTATCTCTCCACACTGTCTGTGGAGGGAAATACGTACAAAAGAAAATACAGTAACTTCGCAGGATACTCATTTTGATTTGATAAATCCAGGCTGCTGACACATCATATCAACTTCAGGAAAACTTTGGAACACATTTTTGCACAGGATGAGGACTGTAGATGTTGTCCCCCATCACTAGTGACATGTATGGATTGAGAATGTACGGTACGGATGAATAATGCGACTATAACTTTTTAAATATCTATTCAGGATGAAGATGGCAGGAAGACTCATGAGTTGCTGTGTAGCTCTGCTCCTTGCCCTGACCTCCGTATCAGCTGTACGCAGACAGCTCGATTCAATCAGTGATTTAAAGGAAATCGACTTTGGCCAATCTGTGCCCAGACACAGTCTTATGCTGCTCCACTGGTTTGCCAACGAAGTTGACATCGACAGAAACAATGTCATATGGCTGACCTTTGATCCAAACAGTAATGATTATGGCTCACATCATTATCACAACGGTGAGGGGGTGTTGGGCCCACTGCCTCGAGGAAACATCAGATACCGGTACTACACTGTTGGTAATCTCTATCAAGACACGTCCGTGCGACTTCCATCTTATGTTGTCAATTCCCCAAGAGAGTACGCAGGAGGAAACAGGGACAGGATCATAATAAGAGTCCAGGAGCAGAACACAGGACGGGCAGCTTTGCAGAGGATAGACCAAGTGTACATCACACAGCATTATGACACTTCTGAAGATCTGGGGACATCTTATGATCCGGATCATACCTACCAGATCACTACTAACCTCTTAAGACAGATCAGAGAGTTTTCTTTGAGAGACAACCAAATGCCACTGCTGTATCTCAGAAACCGCTTCAGAAGTAATGCTGATGATTTCCAGTTAACGCACATCAGAAACACATGGGGTTATCTTGCTTGCCTTGGACTGCTCTTGTTTATCGTGATCGAGGAGAGGTACTCCGCCAACCGACAGAACAACAGACCAGAAATCCACTTCAGTCCACAAAACAGACAAAATCACAGTGATGAAAGTTCCTATGTGATCTGCTGTCTTTTTATTATTTTATTAATCATTTTTTTGTTCTTCATTTTTGCAAGTAAATGATGAAATGAGGAGGTGCAACGTTCCTGCATATTGTTTAAACCAAGGTGTGATGATGGTGCTTTGAAACACAAAACCAGCATGATTTATAATTGAATTGGGAATCGGGCAGGTACGTAAAAGAAATCCAAACTTCCAATACAGAATAAATGTCACAAACTTTTTTTTGACCCGGCATGAACAATCTCATTAATCAATTTTATTTTGACATCATTTTGCATTCTGACGTGATTGTCAAAGACAATCTTCTGATTTTTTTCTTCATGTCAGTGTTTTTGATTGTGTTCACTAATGTTGTTTTATGCTGAAAGTTTCTATTCAGTGACAGTTGTTTTCAGTTTCAGTTTTCTGGTACTGTTTTTGTGTGGCGGGGAGGAGTTTGAGGGGCGGGTCAAGGATAGTGTGATTTACATACAATTTGCATACAACTGAGGCTGCCCTACTCCACAGTTACAACATGTCTGTACTCTTGAGTAACAGCCAAAGGCAGTTCTGTTTCCATTTTATGCTTTGTTTTGCCTCCACGGGTTTCATTTTATTGTGTAGTATAAAAACTTTTAGATATAGACTCTGTATAACGTGTTTGTAATTTAGGCCAAGTACTTCAAATCACCCATCTCAAACTGTGTGCTATGAAGAGCTGAGAGTCTTCAGGGTTTCAATCTTACTGAGCCAGTCATTCAACTGAAAAACTCCAGACCTTGACCAGCGTGGCACCACATGAGACAACTGCTGTAAAAAATATATATGGAGTTCACCTGCTTGGAAAAATTACAGAAAAATCACAAAAGATCAAATGTACAGAATGTAAATTGCTCTAATAGATAAATGACAAAGATAAGTGAAAGGCTCTATGGTCTGATAAGGACAGAATGCACTGATAATGTATTTGCTTTATAAAAAAACAGGAATGTACTTGAATCATGGTTTTGCATTCTTTCTGTAGTGTTGAAATTGTGTGTTTATTAAACTATACTGTGTCAGTCAGACCAGCGTCTTTGTTTTTAACTTCAAGAAAACTGGATGAGCACAAGTTAGGTGTGTCAGATTATGAAGACAACTTAACTATTCCTCATTCTACACACAATCACAGGTGAGGCACACATAGGGTTAAGCATACTACTGATATCTGGTGCTATCAGCCTTGAACAACAAATCAGTATTGGTCACACATTGCTTTTTACTTTTTGATTTTGTCAGTTGTTGAACTGGCATTTTGTGACAACAGGCTCTTCAAAAGTTTCAACTATTCTGAACCAGAATTTGTACTAAGATTCTTCAAAAAAAAGGATTAGAAATTCATCCTTCATCGATGGGAAAATATTGGAAAAATCAGTTTGACCCTTTAAAAAAATGGACATCCCGGTGGCCCAGTGAAAACCACCACATCCTTGTATAAAATCCAGTTGGAGATCTTTTGTTGCAGCTCATCCTCATCACTCAACCCCTAATTTCTGGCACACTCTACTGTGTACTGTCAAGTAACAAAGAGAGAATAGTTGTGACAAATATGTATCAGGATGCAACATTTTATAATAGAACAATAAACTTTCCTATTTAGGAAGACAGTCATGGTAAATATACGATGATAGTAAATATTGAACAGTGGCTTTCAATGAAAATGAGAACAATACATTAAGAACTAATTTTAATTAAGAAAAGAGACAAAAAAGGCATAAAGATGCAGGCTATAAAACATGTACAGGCATGTGAGAAAATTAGGACACCCCATTAAATAATCAGCTCTTTATTTAGAAATGGTACACATACCAATATCCAGTCATGTTTTTATGTATTTTTCAAAAAGAAAGTGATTTGATTGCAATTTAACAACAAAAATGAACATTGTTTGACAAATCCAAAAAAAGAAAAAAAATAAAGTATGTATTTCAATGGAGGAAAAAGTTAGGACACCCTACCCCCTAGTAGCTAGTGTTGCCCCCTTTGGCTGATATGACTTCAACGAGACGCTTTTTGTAGCCTTTTACCAGTCTCTGACATCGATCAGGAGAAAGTTTGGCCCACTCCTCAATGCAGAATTCTTTCAGCTGTGAGATGTTTGAGGGGTGTCTTGCATGTACAGCCCGTTTCAAGTCACCCCACAGCATTTCGATGGGATTAAGATCAGGGCTTTGACTTGGCCATTCCAGGACTCTCCACTTCTTCCTTTTTAGCCAGTCCTTGGTGGATTTGCTGGTATGCTTTGGGTCATTGTCTTGTTGCAGTATCCAGTTACGCTTCAGCTTTAATTTTTTGACAGATGGTTTCACATTTTCTTCAAGCACCCTCTGATACACAGTAGAATTCATGGTGGATTCTATGATGGTGAGTTGGCCAGGTCCTGCTGCAGCAAAGCATCCCCAAACCATGACACTGCCCCCTCCATGCTTTACAGTTGGTATGAGGTTCTTTTCTTGGAAGGCTGTATTTGGTTTACGCCAAACATGTCTTCTGTTCTGGTGTCCAAATAATTCAATTTTAGACTCATCTGTCCAAAGAACCTTATTCCAGAAGTCGTGGTCTTTGTCTATGTTCTCTCTGGCAAACTTCAGTCTGGCCTTGATGTTTTTTTTAGAGAGCAAAGGTTTCTTCCTTGCACACCTCCCATGCAAGTCACACTTGTGCAGTCTCTTTCTGATGGTAGAGTCGTGCACTTTCACATCGACAGTTGCCAGAACCTGCTGTAATTCCCTTGATGACACTTTAGGATTTTTCAGGACCTCTTTGAGCATCTTGCGTTCTGCTCTGGGGGTAAACTTGCTCGGACGGCCAGATCTTGGCATGGTGGCAGTTGTTTTAAATGTCCTCCACTTGTAAATAATTTTGCGAATGGTGGAATGGCTGATGTTAAATTCTTTTGAAATCTTTTTAAATCCTTTACCAGACTCATAAGCGGCCACAATCTTCTTTCTGAGGGCATCAGGAAGCTCTTTAGACCTCACCATGGCGCTCACCTCAACATACCAACTGTCAGGGCCACACCAAACTAAATTTGAGGTTTAAATAGGGCAAGGCTCCATTCAAATGCTGGGTAACGATGTACTAATCATGTGCACCTGACGTGATGCACCTGTTTGGGATTTGCAACATTTTAAGAGGGATAATATAGGGGGGTGTCCTAATTTATTCCTCACCAGAAATTGCATTATTTTTTAATTAAATTTTACAGAAAGTTTTAAACAGGCTTTTCTTATTTTTTTATTGTTTAGTTATATTACTTATAATACCCATATGTCCAAATATATTTTAAAATACACAGGATTTCATGAGGTGTCCTAATTTTTTCACATGCCTGTATATCTAAATACTGCGAAATGGATCTGTGATAAGGGAATACTGGTTAATAATAAGCCAGACATGACAACAAAATGTCCTTGTTCCTCACCCTGCAGTCCAAAGGAAACACTCACTGTCAAACACAGACTAGTTTCCATTATAAACCTGCTCCTAAAATTCCCAAAGCTTCTTCATTTCTACAGGCATTCACTGGCAAACCAAAAAACACTGACATGGAAAATTACCTTTCTTGCAATTGGAAGGAAGTTTCATCTGAAGAAATGTATTAGCAAACTTCCTGTCCTGTAACCACCAGTAATGTTTTCTCTACTAGTTTCATTTACAGTGAAATGGAGAGTGAGCTATGCCTGCTCTCACACAAACAGAGAGAGCAGATCAAACCGATCAGATGCTTGACGGCAGCAGACTAACAAGGTGAGCTCTCTTATTTCCTGATGGCTTGCTTTTTGATTTACCATGACACTATTTCATTATTTGACTGGTGAAGCATTTAACTCAAGTCTTCTTTGTGAGAGTTCTCTCTTATTTGTGTTAGCATCCCTCTGATGCTGTCTGTAAAAATTTGGTACTGAAAAGATTTTGGATGATAGTCACTTCAGATAAACTTTGGAATACATTCTTTGCAGAGAACAAGGACTATGGATTTTGTCCCTCATCTCTTATATTACAGTAGAAGCAGCAGATAAGATGTGTTTCAGTGTTCATATGGCCACCTGACTATTGTTTTAAGATATGAAAAATTGTCAACCTATCCTTTAGGTGTTAGAATGGCCTATTTAACAGAGGAAGAACACTTATTATAAAAGAGATTTTTCAAATCATGAAAATAACCAGATGCATCTCTAGTGACCAACATGTATGGATTGAGAATGTACGGTACGGATGAATAATGCGACTATAACTTTTTAAATATCCATTCAGGATGAAGATGGCAGTAAGACTCATGAGTTGCTGTGTAGTTCTGCTCCTTGCCCTGACCTCTGAATCAGCTGTATGCAAAAAGCTCAATTCAATCAGTGATTTAAAGAAAATCAACTTTGGCCAATCTGTGCCCAAACACAGTCTTATGCTGCTCCACTGGTTTGCCAACGAAGTTGACCTTGACAATAACAATGTCATATGGCTGACCTTCAACCCAAACAATGGAGATTATGGCTCACATCATTATGGCAACTATGAGGGGGTGTTGGACCCACTGCCTCGAGGAAACATCAGATACCGGTACTACACTGTTGGTAATCTCTATCAAGACACGTCCGTGCGACTTCCATCTTATGTTGTCAATTCCCCAAGAGAGTACGCAGGAGGAAACAGGGACAGGATCATAATAAGAGTCCAGGAGCAGAACACAGGACGGGCAGCTTTGCAGAGGATAGACCAAGTGTACATCACACAGCATTATGACACTTCTGAAGATCTGGGGACATCTTATGATCCGGATCATACCTACCAGATCACTACTAACCTCTTAAGACAGATCAGAGAGTTTTCTTTGAGAGACAACCAAATGCCACTGCTGTATCTCAGAAACCGCTTCAGAAGTAATGCTGATGATTTAAGCATCAGAAACACATGGGGTAATCTTGCTTGCCTTGGACTGCTCTTGTTTATTGTGATCGAGGAAAAGTACTCCTCCAACCAACACAACAACAGACCAGGAAACAGCAACAGACCAGGAAACAGCAACAGACCAGGAAACAGCAACAGACCAGGAAACAGCAACAGACCAGGAAACAGCAACAGACCAGCAAACAACAATAGACCAGCAAACAACAACAGACCAGGAAACAACAACAGACCAGGAAACAACAACAGACCAGCAAAGATCAGCAGCAGACGGGAAATCCACTACAGACCAGAAAACGACTACAGATCAGAAAGTAGACAAAGTCACTGTGGTTGTTGTGGTTTGGTAATCTGCTGTTTTTTAGCACTACTTTTGGTTTCGTTAATAATTTTTTTGTGCGTCTATTTTACAATGAGGTGAGGAGAAACAGGGGAGAGCAATGCTGCTAGACATTGTTTAAACCGACGTGTGAGGTGGTGCTTGGAAAGGATGATGAGGACCAGCACTACTTATAAGTCAACTGGGAACAATGAAGTTATGCACGGAGCCAGGACAGTGACTTTAAATTCTGGCATTGAAAACAAAACCTAAACTGAAAACAGAAACATTTGTATTAAAACACCTGTGTTTGAAAAAAAAAAATATTGGCATAGAAAAAAGTTCCACTAAATGATCAATGGTCTGATAAGGACAGAATCAGAGAACAGAATTGATAATGTATCATTTCAATCATGGTTTTGTATTCCTTCTGTAGTGTTGACATTGTGTGTTTATCAAATCATACTCAAGTCACTTTTAATGTCTAAGAGAACTTCCAACTAAATTAATGAATGTGACAAACTTGTTTATTATTGATTATGCACTTACAATCTTGTTTTGATATTGTTTCCGTTCTGATGTGACAATCTTCTTTTTTTTTATTCATGTCAGTCTTCTCTCTCTGACAGTTTTCTTTCACACTGACAGTTTCTATTTAGAGTCACTGCTTTGGTGTGAAGGGGAGGAGCTAGGAGAGTATGCCAACACGCTTGTGATCAGAGGCCCCCAGTTAAACCCACTCATCTCAAACTGTGAACCGTAAAAGGCTGAGAGACTTCAGAATTTCAGTCTTACCTCGTCAGTCCTCACATTTCATTCAGACTACAGGACCAGAGTAAAAACTATCAGTGATGAGCACATCTTAAAGGTGTCGGAAATAAGTTGGTGTCATGTTTGCTTGGACTGAAAACCTGCAGACTTTGTACTTGGCTGATGGAGAGTGCAAACTGCTGTGATGAACAAATGAAACAAATGAATGAAAGGCTCTATGGTCTGATAAGGAAAGTCTTCATTGATGAAGTATTAGCTTTAAAAAAACAGGAGAGTATTTCACCTGTGTTCTTTCTGTAGTGTGGAAATTGTGTTTATTAAACTATACTGTATCAGTCAGACTCCGTCCCTGTATCTGTCCTTGTTTTTATTTTAAGTTCAAGGAAGCTGGATGAGCACAAGTTATTTGTGTCTAATCATGAATATAGGTGAGTGTCTGTGTTTTACAACAGCATGTATGCCTCATGCAAAACACACACCCACACACAGATTAACAATTTATCAGCGAGACCATTTCCATCCCTTGTGACATGCACAAGTCCCTGTTTCTAGCCAAGTCCCAGGCAAGCTTATCAAAAGGCCTTTATGTTTGTGTGAAAGAGATGAATACTGTTTTAATGTGGTGAAACCAGGAGAGCACTCAGCAGGCCAGCACAAGACCCAGCAGATCATAAGATAATGAGTCACCGCTAAAAACTGTTGCAGACTCAGCTTTAAGAAAATACTAATCAAACGTTCCTCTCAAGAGTGATGGAGTTCAGTGCCAATTGTTAATGACAAACAGGCTCTGCAGTTTGAAAAAAAGTCTAAAAGCTGATCCATTCAATCATCTATGCATAACATGTGAATACATGTTTTGTTTGATAACCAGACCAATGCAGAGAAAAAACCTCTCATTTGTGCCACAAAATAATATGAATAAAATACAGAGGGACACTTGCTTTTGTTTTTGTGCTGATGAATTACTAACTCAACACCGAAAATCACCAGTCATTGACATTTGTGTACTTTTCTGTGCACAATGGTGACTTTTCATGCAGAAATGTAAAAAACAGAATAAATAATAATAAAATAAATTCTAAATAGTAGGCACAGTTTCACAGTTTTTGTCTGACCAACAATCCAAAACTTAAAGATGTTTAATCAGCAAATTCTTACATTTGAACAACTGGAGACTATCTGACTGGTGTTTTGAAGCAAAATCAACAATCAATCTATATAAAAATTGTTGCTGATTAACATTTTGACTACATGAAATAAGTTCTTCTCTCTCTCTCGCTCTCTCCAAAGGAAACTTAAATTGCTAAGAGGTCAGCGTCACTAATGACAGCATTTGGCAGGGTGGCATGGGAATGGATTATGTTGACATTCTGGTCTTGCAAGTGCTGCGTTTGGGCTCACTGCCACACACACATCCACACACACCTCGTCTTCACAGGTGTAATCAACAGCTTTCCAGTGCAGCCACCTTATTATTAATGACAAGTCATGAGAATAAATGGGTATTTTAGTTGATTTAAGAGGGTATAAACTCACTGGTATGGTACTGCAATATCAGTGTACGTCCATGCACAAACATGATATTAATTAATTCATTACCCGTGAGTGGTGATATCAATGTACTGAAATGACCACCCATTGTCCAAATTATCCAACAGCTAAGTAAACAAGTGAAGGGAAGTCAACTTTATAGAGCATTTTTAAATGCACTTCCAATGATTAATACCCCTGTTCAGACCATTTTATATAGTATTTTGTGTAATCAGAATTAGAATTGGCTTTAGTGGCGAAGTATGTGCACACATACAAGGAACTTGACTCTGGTTTAAACACAGCACTCATTGTACTCGCACAGGAAAGAGGATATACAGCACAACAAGGACAAAAATACAAAAAAATGTAAAAACTGAACAATAAGTGAATTATTTATAAAAATAAACAATACATGTTACATACAAAGAATGATAAGATGATAATAACAAAATATACAATGAAAATTACGATGTGCAGGCATTTATGTTGACAGCTAAAAACTGTGCAAAACTGTACAAGTATATAAACTGGCTCTAGTGTGTTTAAGCACAGGCCTTGTACAGCAAATAAAATGTTCCATGATATAAAGAGATCATTGTGTGTGTTGTGGCTAACATACAGTGGCTTTGGTCACTTGAGCCTCCTTATTTATTACTGTTTATTATCGTTCAGACGGACATAGACCTGAAGCAAAACACTACACAGGGCTGTACTGCTGTGTTGGCTTAACGTAGTGGTGAGAGGATGAAATATGACACAAGAAGTTCAGTTTTAAGGGTTATCTGACACCAAGGCACAGCACAAACCTGGAAAGTTAAAATATCAGCAATAATTTGCTCCAGGGTCTCGATGCTCGCTATTTAAACAGTAAAATTAGCACAATGCTACAAGATACACACTACAAAATATTCTAGCAGGAGAATTGTAGCAAAAGTTGAGCCAGGATCAAATTGTTGCTAGAGATCCCTGTGTCCTCCCAGCTGTGCCAATGCAGTGGTCTGACTGAAATGAACCTGCATTTTTATAAACATAGTTTGATTGTCAGAATACATACTAAATGTTCTATTTGTTGTCCTAATATAGTTGTTGCATTTAATTTCTTCACCTTATGTAAAGCACTTCAAAGTGCCTTTGTGTAAAAGGTGTCTCACCCTGCATTGTTTTACCATGCTGACCTCTGACCTCTGACCACAGGACTTGCCTTGCCTAAGATGAAGTGTATGCATCAATATCACCACCAGAAAATACCTGCAAAAACATCTTCTCGGAAAAAAAAATCTAAGATATTCTTTTACTTTCACCTGTTTGGATCACAGTCCGTCAGGGATCCATACTCCACAAGTCAGTCATCCTTATTAAATGTTAGCCAAGTTTATGCTTGCAAAATAAAGTGCCTCTTCCCAGATGTTAAATTGACTCTGTAATATGCATCAGAGTGGCCAAGACAAAATAAATCAAGGTCAAGGCATGGGACAGGAAACTAAGATGAGCAGTGTACAGAATGAATGAATGAATGTGTGTCTGTCTGTAAACAACATGAGATCATATCCTGTTGAAACACCACAAGACTGGATACAGCTGCTCGTCATTATAGCCAACAAATCAACCGAAACGGAGCATGTCATTACAGCACCTTGTACTTTACAGCCGCCACAAAAACAACCAGCTTATCGTTTATCAGCATGTTCATCAGTCACCCTCCCCTGGGCGAGACATTCTTAACCTCGTCATCTCTGTGAGGATGAATGTATACATTGAACATGTGTATGCACATGTGCACAGAGACACAAATGCACAAAGAGCCCAGAGGCAGGTAGATCCAAGTGAAATATCACATGAGCCCTCAAGCAATGATCTAATGGGCCACACAAAAACTCTTCACCAGCGTCCACTGGATACAGCGCTGAACAAGCTACAGCAAAAGTAAACAACAAGATACACAGTAAACTGAAAACATTCAGTTTTTCCTTCTAAAAACTACAAAATATTTACAGAAATATAACTACTTAAAAAAAGAATTTGTCTGAATTTGTCCGTGCTGTGTGTACTTATTGAGGAAATGGAAAGTAAATTGTAGTTTTAGGCATGTCGTCAAAGCAGTGTGGTCTGTCGGTTTAGTTTTACTCCCACATGGCTGGAGGTTTAAGTGGGCTTTTCTCATTTTGTTTTCTCCCTGCAGACAGACTTTACAATAAGTCGCACTCTCTTTCTTGCATGCTTTATGCCTCTCTCTGTTTTTCTCCCTCTTCCCTCCTGCCTACTGACCTTCCTCTCTTTCTCTCCACCTTCTATCTGCTCCTCATTTCTTCCCAAGCTTCTTTCTAGCAGGGCCTCCTTCCCTCTGCATGCACGACTGAGCAGGAAGGTGGTAATCTGAGCCAAACGTGGCAGAAGTTGAGACTTAATCCGCTCATTTTTCACTTTCCCTCCTTTCCCTTGTTTCCCTTCTACTGACACAAGGCCACATTTCAGATTTCAGCATGTATATTTGTTGACTAATTCACCAACACTGTGGTACTTAGGAATCTTTAGTATAGAAATATCCTCAGCAACGGGGCAGATATAAAATTAAATCCCTAGCTCTGTGCAAAGGAAGTGCGGTGAATAGACAGAGACACAGAGAGGCAACACACAGCATAAAAAGTGGAAATTGGAGGCTTTCTATTTTTATGTTTTACGACCTCCAGATTTGGAATGTATCACCTCCCAGCCGCCTACGCCTGGATACTACTCAGCCAGTGAGAGGAACCAATGAGCACAGCTGTCTCCAGATAACAGTGTTACACACACACAAACGCACGCACACACACACACGCACACACATGCACATGCACGCACACGCCAGGGTAAAGATGAGTTGCTCTAATGCTCTAAGGGAAGAAAACAGTACAAACACTTCACCAGTAATTCAGCTAAAGGTACGGAGTTTGTCCTGAGGGTGGTGCTAAAAGAAAGGTCATGGGGTAACCTTAATAATTTCAACCACTAAAGAGAAGGAATGTCCAGAGCATGTTTCATGGAAATCGAGCAAATAATTTTTGAGATACCTTGTTGTGCACTGCAGTGTTACTGTACACACAAGCTAAGATTGTCCAGATAGTGATGTTTTAACAATGTTTTTGGATCACTTTCTTTGAAATGGCAAAATTTCAATTACTACAAAAACATCTGATACTCAGTTTGAGCTTGGCATCATCTCCCTACCACATGTTTGGAAGGTTAATCAGCAGTAGTTGCTTTGTCTTGACAAAGATAGACTTTGCATTCATTTAAATAATAGCATTAAAACAATAAATATAGTGGTGAAGTATAACTTTTTACACTACAAAAGTCCTGCAAACAAGGAACAGACACACAAAAGACTAATACTCCAGTAGCTACCAAACGTCCAGTATCACTAGCATCTTGAT
Source organism: Chelmon rostratus (assembly GCF_017976325.1). NCBI lineage: Eukaryota > Metazoa > Chordata > Actinopteri > Chaetodontiformes > Chaetodontidae > Chelmon > Chelmon rostratus. The sequence continues at coordinate 12,966,877 of NC_055674.1, read as the reverse complement.
AATAACTGATTAAATTACATCAACAAAATTAAACCTCCCTTTTAGAAATGAGTAAAAGCACATACTGCATATTTAACACATATGAACACAATATTAACAGTGATTTTAACCAATGACTGATTCAAGTTCAAGTGAACAGTTGCTTGCCTGTATGCGTTCTTTTTTAACTGCTGTCGTGGGAGCAGCCCTGTGATTCTCATCATCACCCTCCCTGACCTACATTCACAGTTAGTCTAGACTGACAAGCTCACAAGGACTTATGCTTGTGCTCTTTATGGTTGGTATTGTTACTTCACAGCTGCCTCATAGGTGTAATGGAAAGAGGAGAAATCCAGAATAAACACAAAATTAAGTCAGTAAAGATTTAAATTCGTGTCACACTGAATTACAGAGCTCTGTTTCATAAGTTTCAAGTGTTCAGTGTGTGGTGTGACTAGACTTAGTTTTAGAAAAAAGATAAATATAATGTATATGAATCAAAGTAGAAATATATTTAAAAGTGATTTATATAACATGACTGTTGAGTTTTTTGCAAGATTAAGTTAAAATGAAACAGTCATTATCAGAAAAGAGAAACTTAGCAGCAACACGGGAAAGCAATGATCAGATGATTTCATCACAGTGTAATTGCTGCCAAACTGTTGAAAGTCATTGAATTTAGAAAGACAGGCCATTTTGAAACTGGATACAACAGAAATGAGGACAGTCAAGCTGCACTTAAATCAAGAACACAAACAGACTGTATGTGTAAATACGCTAAAATGCCTGCTTGAGCAGTTCACTTCGACATAGTTTGCCCTGGACAAAAGCTAGTTTAGAAAACATACTGAAGGTACTTACTGTCTGTTGGTCTGGCAGTGGGCAGCTCCGTGACAGGTGACTGCACCCTCTCCACCCTGGGCTCTGCCAGGGAAGGCAGGGGAGCACTTGGTGCAGGGGGTGGATGGTTGTTGTTCTCCACTGCAGTGCCTGGGACCAGACCGTCTGGCTGTCTGAAGACAGGCATCTCTGGCCTCCTGGAAGTCCCCTCAACTTGGCTGAGGATTGGGGACGGGGGCTCCGCTCTTCTCTGAGGGGGCTCAGGGATCCTTGAGACTGGGGCTGAGGAAAGCTGTGCATCCATTCTCCTGGGAGGGGCGGGGGGCTCAGTGGATCGTGTCATGCTGAGCTCTGCCCGCCTGTTTGTGGAGCTGGAGATGGAGTTGGAGGAGCTGTCCAGGGAGCTACTCCGACTGCTAAGGCTGACCTCGGGCCGTTTGAGGCCAAAGCGGGCGATGCCAGCACTGGGTGAGTTGTCAATCTGCTTCGAGGAAACCTCAATGGAGATTTCTGTGCGGCGGGAGGAGGCTGTGTCAGAGTTGCGACCCGCTGCTAACTCAATGCGCCTCATGCCGGTCTTTGGGGAACGTGGATTGGAGGACTCAGAGGGGGAAGGCCTATAGTCAGAGTTGCGGGAGCTCAGGTCGTAGCTCCGCTGGCTGGATGTGGAGGAGGTGGATGAGCGGAGGGGGTTGGTGGTCCGACGAGACAGGGGTGAAGGGTGTGTGGATGAATCCGTCTCCTCCACCTCAAATGACCGTTTCAGCGCTGAGAAAACACAAAACATTTGTGGTCAGACAAATAACCCATACAGATGCTACACCAGCTCGAGTTGCAATTCATCCATTGTTAAAGCATCTCAAGATTATTATGTAGAAAAAACTTGATCACATTCAGATAACACCAGGACCTGAAGCAGTAATTATTCTCATGACTTTTAGTCTGGTGAAACAAAGCAGCCACATTCAGTGTTGGCACTGTACAGAGTTTGTTTTGGCTCAGAGAAAGTCATTGATACTCTATAAAAACTCTGGGGCAGCAACTCAAATCAGCAGCAGTATCTTTATAGGACAGGGAAAATGCCCAATTTAACCAAGTACGAGAATAATTTCTTGACTAATTCTTTGTTGTGTTTGAGCAAACGTATAACGCAACTAGAGATGAGAAGCAAATAATAATGTATAAATAATGTGACTCCGTTCAGCCTGACAGACAGGACAGGCCCAAAACACCTGCATACAAACAAATTTCACAAGCACGCTTCGCAAGTCAGTGAAAAATACAGTTAACCTCATTTTACATATTGTTCAAAACAAACTACGATGAACATGCTAATCTTACCGGATTTGACACGCTTCACGTAGCTCGATAGCATGGTGTTTGTAATTTAATGCACTCGATGAAAATATTTCTTTATTCTCACCGATTGTGCTTTAATAATACACGCACAAACACAACTTTGCCGGTGAACGAAAAAAGGGCAGTATTTAATCCTCTGACTAAACAGTTAGTTAATTCACACGGACATGTTCTCCTTCCTCTCGCTAGCAAGCCGGACACCTCGCGCACCTGTTGACATGACGACTGCCAGACTGACCACGCCTCGCGAGCGCTCTAATTGATCGCGAGGTTCCTCAGCCCCGAGGAAAGGGCAGATTCGTTAACGTCACTTAACTAACCAGCCCTCTCCTCACATATAAATGTAATGCACCAATATTACGCCACCAGTCTTTTGGTTTAGTTGTTGTTGCCTGGTAGATTTCACCTCACATCTCACCTCAGCTCAGCCCAGAAACTGGATCAGCTACAAACCCTGGAGCAACGCGGTCTCTGTCCCAGATAAACACCCGAGCCTGCACCAGCCTCTGGCCTGCTCGACTACTGACGAGCCAAGCACCAGCATGGTAGAAGACCCTCTTCCGGGAACTCACTGTTTTCACATCCTTAATTTGTTTTAACAGGTTTTTGTGTCTGATATCAGACAGGCAAGATCCAATGTATGCTGAAATAGTGGTTTCACTGGGTGTCTTAATCAGTAACATTAACCTTAACCCTATTTTCCTTTATAAACATATTATGTAATGTATTATCAATATGTCTCACCTTGTGACATTCACACTTCACACTTCCTTTGTATGTTAGGCCCTGGTGTCATGTGTCCTCAAATGTTTGTGGGATGGTTTGCCATGTTCTCAGTAAATCCTCCAGAATACAGGAAACCATAAACATAAAATCCTGCACGATAACTGTATGTGACAATTTTGGTACTTGTCCACTACGCCATAGACCGCTGACAGGAAAAATGAGAGACAATGACAAAAACATTGTGACTTAGACTCAAACTCTAGTGGTATATGCATGTAGAATGCATCACAGATGGTTCCCTCTCTGACAGAAAGCTCTTTATGTTGCTCACGTGGAATAACATAATTCTATTTGAGAAAACTGGCCTTGAAATTTTCCTGTAAGAAAGGCTCGTCAGTGTGCTCTGTGCTTCTTTAGGTATGAGAACTAAGCACTGGAACGACAAACCAGTCACAATGAAATTACATGTAAAATTCATTGGATGCAGTGGCGAAGGCCTGAAATATTTGAAGTTAAGGTGGAGAATTTCTTGTCAACAAGGACAGGAAATGAGCCTCTTATGGAGCAGTTTACAGTAGCTATCCATGTGATGCTCAGCTTTTAAGGGCAAGCGCTTGAGCTGTGGAAGTATTCAAGTGTGCCACAGACCACTTGAAACTGTGTTTGACTGTGATTTTGATATAATGACCTGTTTGCCTAGAATTGTGCGAACTGCATGGTGTGTGTGCCTGCTCGTGGTGATAGAGGAGCCCAACACAGTGAGGTCCTCATAGACACAGTGGAGACAGAGGCCCTGTCAGTTATGTTTCTATCTCTCTGTACGTGTGTGTGTTTAAACACAGCTGTAGAGTAAAGCAAACACAGCGTGGCCTGCCTTAGTGGGAGCCAACTTCTCTGCCTCTGTTAACGTCATACCACACTGCACCCTGGGATATGTGCATGTGTGTGTGTGTGAAGGTAGATGGGGAGGTCACACATTAATATCTCTCTCTTTGTGTATTTATGCAAAGAAGATGGCACTGTTACTTTGCCTCTTTAATATCTCAGTCACTATTAATGTGCCTGCATGTTTATGTATGACTACGTGTGTTTGTGTCTGAATGGAAATACGTGTGTGCAGGTTTGGATTTTTTTTTAATTTTATAGCTGTGTGTGCGTGCGTGCATGCGTGCGTGCGTGTGATATCAAGAACAAAACTATTTGATGTCTTTAAGCTGCTGTATGCTGCTCTGAGACTGATAGCGTGATCACAGCCCTTTCAGCCAAGCTAATACCAATGAGCACCAGTATAAACCAAATGTCAGCCTCAGTCCTCTCTCTCCCTCCTACTCCTCTACATAAGCTCTCTTTACCTCTCATTTAACCTGGAATCGAAACAAAATCTGCTTTGAAGATTTTCAAACCCCCTTAATTTTGGACACCATTCGATATACTGTAAACTTGCTTGCAGACTGAACTGCCAAATAAGGAAGGACTTGCAGCCAAGCATGATGTTTTTCAGCTAAGACACCCTGAAACATGGTTAAACTGCCAGAAAATCATATGATGATGACACTCCTGTTCTCCAGCGTAGCATGTTACATTATTGGATGAGCACCACATGGACATTCTCTATGCCCCTCTGAGCATGACAATAGATGACTTGGGCTGGCCAACAAGATTTAGTGCTGCCTTTTGTCTTCAAGTGTTGAGGAAAAGTGAGAATCACTACAGCATAAGCAGGGATAAAACTGCTAATTAAACTACAGAGTACAATCTCCAAACTGTGAGTACTGTCACAATCAGCCATAAGTATTAGCTCTAATCTATATTGTGGTATATTGCGCTTTTTCATAAAAACAGCCCTGTTTTCGATACTATTCATGATTGGCATGTGGTAGCAATAGCCATTAAATATATTTTAATTTTGTGGTTATTTCTCTATAGTGTAGTTTTAATTGTAAATGTCCACCGTTCTGATGGCTCAAATTGACTTTGCACGCATTGGGGGTTCCTGGGAAACGAGGCATGCATGTTAAACAGTGTTACTGCTTGTAACTCTCATTTCATCAAAGTCAGCCTCACTGTTTACTGTTCACTCTCCCACAACCTTATCAGAGCTCTGTTAAGTTCCCGCTAATGCAAACACAATATGTTTACCCTTTGCTGCTCCTGCTTCACACTGGAACTGTCGACTGCTGAAACACGGGATGGCTTTTATTGTGAAGCTGTCACAGGAAATGCAATGAATTTGTCACAGAGGTTAGCACCAATCATGATTGTTTCCGAAACGAACAGCCTTTTTCAGCATTTTCTTTCAGTGGATTTTTTTTGCAAGTGATGAAATCAGAAGGAGCCACAGATGAGGGATAAGGTGATATGAGGAGCTGCAGTGACAGGTTGCAGACCTCCAACTCCTTATAAGAGTAATCAATAAGTTTGTTTGGCTGCGCTGTAAACGTTGCACTACTGTTAAAGTAGCTGTTAATTGAGTGTTTGCTGCAGCATTAAACTGCTGAATTAACATGTCAAAACTTTACAATAAATCCAGTTTGAAATGTTGAACACTCACAACTGAAGTCACTCATGCTTGTGCACTCTCTAAAAACAGTTCTGCAGATTACCACAGTAGACTAAAAAGGCTCTGCATGTCAAAATGTCCTTTGGACCACTGAAAAAAAAAAGTCGGCCCTTAAATTATAGTCTTATAGCCCAGCTCTGTTTTCTGGAGGTGTGTATTACAGTTGTCGAACACTCTTTCCATTCCCTGCAGAAAAAAAACTTCCATCTCAATAAACAGGACGAAATCGTTAATCACAGGCTACTTGTTTTCAGCCATATTATGGAGCCCGCTAATAGCTCGCCTGTGGCTGGCTTCGGTGCAGGTTTCACCCCACGTGTCCAGCAGGGAGGAAAAACAGCAGAAGCTTTAAAGCCTGACAAAGACCTGCTGTGTTCGCTCTACCTCAGAGTGACCCTCAGTCCTTCCTAGCAGCTCCAATGCTGTTGGCGTCACTAGCAGGAAACCTGTCCTAGCTGGTGAGTATAGAGCGCCCTGATAATGCTGATAAGGATGGAGACTCCTGGGGACGGCTATCATCAGCCTCCGCCAGAAGACACTTCCTCCTCTAACACACAAGCTTTATCAATGATCCTCCTCATGGGGTTTTGTTAACCCCATGCTCCTGTTCTTAGCTGCTGAACCAGCGTCTGTCAGCTAAGGGGGTGTACACTGGAGCACAGCGCATCGTTGTCTTCATTAACTGTGTCCAACTACCTCACGTCTCACTCACATGGAAAAACACACCTCATATCATCATAATGAATGTAAACAACAAACATGGCTATTGTTAGTATCCACAGCTGTCAAGCCAACATGTTAGTATATTTAGAATAGTTTCTCTTCTATTCTTGTGCAATCACCACAGCTTTAGCAATAAATCTGCCTCGCCTTGAGGAAGACTCGGATCATGTGTGAGTGCTCACAGGTAGAAAACCAGACAGGCCATGAGATGATTGAATAGACTTATCACAGGCCTGCAACAGCCTCATATTTTATTTTATTTTTTGGTCAGATCAATTGATTTATTGATTGCTGTCAGGATGTAAAGAGAATTTCAACAAGTAGAAGAAAACATGCTTCTAAAGTACGCTACCAACTCTAGCGTTAATAGCACAGTTTGGGTGCATTATGGGTTACACAGCAAGTTCAGTTCCTGAAAAAAATCCAAGACCACAGCTAAGTGGCAGTTGCCTTATAATGACAGTTTTCATTATGAAAGGCGTTTGAAAGGCGATCCCTCGTCAAATTTCTCACCATCACCATGAAACACTTCTGCCCTACAAAACAAGGTGGGTCCCCTAATGTAGAAGAGATTGTTAAAATCTTGCTGTGGAGCGCCTTCGTAGCCGAATGGTTACAGCGCATGCCACATGGCCGCATGTCTGTCGCCATTTTATTTCCAGCTGGCGACCTCCGCTGCGTTTCGTACCACTGTCTCTCCCCATCTTCCTGTGTGCCTCAACCTGTCACCATCTAATAGAGGCAAAAAGCACCAACGTTAAACATCATGAAGGTGTTCTATCAATAATCTTCAATACTGCAACACCTCATGTCCTGACACGTTGATTAAAACTTTAACGCCATTTCATCAGCGGCTGTCAAAACTTGCGTTATTGTGATGGTTCGGATCTGTAAAGATGGATGGATGTGTAAAGAAAGGCCCGGCTGTGCTGAGATCCGCTCCTCCGCTGCCTGCCCCGACATTTTCACCCACCACAGAAATCTACTCCTGTGGAATTTCCTCTCACTGGATCAGTGAATGACCTTAACATGCAGACATACAGAGAGTAAGAGAGGGAACGAGACTAGTAGCAGTGGCAGCTTCGTGGTACCATTGCTTGAAATAGAGTCAACTTAAGCCAGCTATCTTGCACACATCTGCTTCATGGGATATTAAACTACTTAACGTCTCACGAATATAGGTATTATAATTTGAGAAGGGAACACAAGGGGCTTTTCCAAGACAAGAGACCTCTTGCAAGGAGCTGTAACAAAATGACACTGTATGAATGTGTGTGTGTGCGTGTGTGTTCATTCTGCTGAGTGGAAGGCTCTGGTCAATGATCTGTGTCGGTTTGCGAGGGTGAAGTCACAGCTGAGGTCATCAACCTCATGGACAAGAAAAACCCTGTTTTCTGTCTCTCTCAGCTCACTGGTATCATCGGCTAAGGGCCAGTTTTAGTGACATGGCAAAAACACACACTGATGAAAAAAAAACTTACTCTTCCTACTCCTATTCACAAATTTACTGTAGTGTATACATGCTGTGTTACAGTGGCAGTGGCTTGCACAAATGATAATGATCCATGTTTTTCTGCAGTGCTGTTTCAGAGCTCTAATCATTTAACAAGCATATGATGTGAATATATTTGTACGCACACCTTTCACAACCACTGCATTATCATCGAATTGTGATCTAATGATAGTATCTGACGTATCTGTGAGCACTGTGGTTTGTCAGCATACTGATACTCCATTGTCTGAAAGAGTCCGGGGCAAATATTCATAATGTACCATGCACTTCTATATTAAATCATGAGAGCAGCAAAAATGCAGCCATAGAAAATAAATCGTAGTCTGTACTGCACTTTGTAGGCATGGCCTTTTTTATCTGATCTTCCTCTGTCAGTGAAATGGCTCAATCAAAGGTTTGCTAACACCATGAGCTACTAGTCATACCAGACCAAGTAAGGCTGTAGCAGCAAAAACCCCTGAGTGTAGGGCATGAAGAAAAGGTGTGTTTTACTGCCTCTATATTCAGCTTTTTACTCGTAAAAGGAATATTGTGCTGTTTTTTTCTTTCAAACATTACATAGTATCACTTTAAGATGAGCTGTCGTGTAATATGGTGAATTAAAAAGCAAAATAAAAGTGCAAACATCTTTTTGAGGATGTCTCTCTGTGACATTTACTTGATGATGATATGGACACAGTGAAAAGGCCATGTGGCATCATGATAATAACCATTTTAACATGACTGAAAGTAGTGTCCAACTTTTCTTTATAACATATTTTTACAGAGAAAAGAGCTGAATGGAACAACCTCTTGACCGTAGAATACTCTGTTATTATTGCCTTTTCAAACACACTTTAATATTTTGTACCGTCCAATCTCGTGAAAGTGGAATTTTTAGATTTCAGAATGAGTTCTGTTTTTTTGTTTTTTAAAAAGCAAGCGAGAAAGCTACTCCGCCGCTGTAAGACAAGAACCTAGAATGATTTACTTTCCAAACCTGATTCTTATCGACATGTTTGCTGCATCTGAGCCACACAGGGCCATACATCATGGTGCGTGGTGGTGACACCAAGGTATTACCACACACTCAGCCCAAGCAGGGTCAACACAGACCATTGACAATCACAACAGTAAACCATTATGTGGGGGACGTCTGAGAGCATGACTGAACCACGTGGTTAAAGCACACTTCTTCACCCCGATGCCTCTCTTTTCTGGACACCACTTATCTTTCTGCTCTGCTGCACTGTGTAAGCCAGAGGTTTAAAGACAGGGGGCGAGGGAGAGGGAGGCCGAGAGATTCACCATACATACCACAAGCAAACTGGTGTTGACAGAGGAGCAGCTCCGGACAAGTGCGGATGCGTTCCTAATGGCTATGTGTTTTTGAGAGACAGGAGACAGATAGTCCGACAGACAGGTTGGGGGAGAGGTGTCGGCCCGTCAACCCCCGCCCACCCTCCTCGCATCCACCAGCAGGCCAAGGGGAGAGGGGCCGAGGATGGACGAGCTGCTGAGAGAGGAAGAGGGGAAGCTGTAGGATGAGGAGGGAGGAGAGGGATGACAGGGGGAATCTGTGGGCCACAGTCATGAAAAAGAAGAGGAGCAGAGGGAGCAGAGGGGGGAGGTGTTCCAGGTGTTCCCCTCCCAGCCGTATGGTCAGTTGCTGTCTCCTGAGTGCTCAGCGTACAGTATACACACACACACACACACACTCATATGGCCTCTCTATCATGAAGGTTAAAGGCTAAATCAGTTGCACACTTTCTTCTCACCCCTCTCACACTCGGTTACATACATGACAGCCATAACAAACACGCTCGAGCATCTCAACCAGAGTCAAAGGGCGGTAAAAAGCAACAACTTTTGGCACGATTTCCCTTTCAAAACACCACAGCTCACCGCAGAAGTCAACGAGCCCTTTGCACTCTCCGTTTGTCCAGATCCGCTCCCTTCTGATCAAACATGTGGAAACTATCTATAGTGTCCTCATGGCAAGGTTAAAGAACGCCTCGCTCCACAGAGTGACAAGAAGAAGAAAAGCCGTGGAGCAGCAGAGCTCAAGAGAGAAAAAGTCAAAAAACTAACCTTCAAAGTCTGATATGATCCCTTCCAAGTGAGCGTTGACAGTGGAATCAGACATTTTGGGGAGTAAGTGTGTATGTGCGGGTGTGTATAATGCGAGAGAGAGGGAGCAGGGTTCCCTTTCCCCAGCAAGGAAAAGTCTTCCTGGGGCGCAGTCCCGCTTTTAAACAAATCCCAAATTAGGAGCCTGTGCAAGAGAGAGGAGGGGAGAGGAAAAAAACCCCACAAGAGTTGAGCAGCTCACTGATCCAAAGCCCCTCTCTATCTCTCCTCTCTCACTCACAGCAGCAACTTCTTTTTCTCTTCTCCTCCTTCTCAACTTCCAGAGCTTGGAATGAAGAGCAATGACAAACCCCCACCCTCCCTCTCCTCTCTCTCCCTCTCTCTCTCTCTCTCTCTCTAGCTAACTGTCTTCCCTCCCCCCCATTTCTCCTTCCCTCCATTCCTCCCTCCCCTTCTGCAGCCGTCCTCTCAGACTGCTTCCTTTCTTTGAAAGCTCTCATTTTTGACTGGGCTGGTCAAATTATACGCAGGCTACATTCAGACACACTTCCTGTTGGCCCGATCACATGACTAACACACTCTGGGCAGCTGATGAAACGCACTGAGGTTTTTTGAAGCCTTACTCTCTTAAATATGCCAACATCAGCATCGTATGAGCACACAAATCAAGGCACTCAGTTAAAAAAGCATTGGAAAAAGACAGGTCTCCATTTAAACACATCTTACAGTGGATGGAGTGAAAAGTTGCAGTAGATATAGAAATAAACGCAGAGTGGACACAGAATGATACTGTTGACTAATATGGTCAGGACAGGCTCACGCAGGCGGTTAGCAGATCGTCTGACATGCTCAGTCGGTCTGGAGGCAGACATCAATAAATAAGTAGCCTAATGACTTAATGACCATGTGAATGAGCCTCTGTGTGTGGGGGCGGAGGGGGAAGGGTGGACAGGGGCGTTGGTCACAGGTCACAGGCCAATAGCGACGAACCACTGCTGCTGGAATCGTCATGAAAATTAACCATTTAGCAGTGGAGGAAGTGGTACCCAGACCTTTCACTTTGGTAAAAGTAGCAATACCACAATGTTACAAGCAAAAGCATTAAAAATTTTACTGAAGCAAAACTACAAAAATATTAGCATCAAAATATACTTACAGTACAAAAAGTACAGGTTCTTATTATGCAGAATGGCCTATTATATATCATATTATTCTATATATTATTCTTTTACTGATGTATTAATATATACATTAGTTTAATGTAACAGCTAGTAAAGGTGGAGCTATTTAACTATATATACTGTTGTGTAGCTGTGAATTTCATCAAATATTTAATCACAATTTATTTGTTGACTATATTTCATATTATTAATCAGATTCTGCAAAGTAGCTTATTAGGTTATGGAATAAATGTAGTGAAGCAAAAAGTCCAATATTTGACTCTGAGATGTAAAGTTCAAGCACCTGGAAATTAGTACAATACATTACTACAACACTGACCAGGCAGTATGTACTAACAGTAGTGGTGTGTGTGTGTGTGTGTGTGTGTGTGTGTGTGTGTGTGCATCTTCTCACAAAACTCACAACTCTCTTTTCAAACTGTAAAGATTTACTGCTTTCAAAATAAGGGCAGCCCTGAGAGACACCAACACCTGAGGCAAAAAGGCGTTTGGAGAGATGACAGAAAATAGAGAGATATGGAAAATAATTTGGATTTAAGCTGCAATAAATCATTCGGGCTGGAAAGTGACAGGAAAATGAAACCCTCACTAGTTGTTGTCCCATGTGTGATTTATCATGAAATGTTTGGGACTGAAGTCCTGCATGTCTGGCAAGTTTACAGCCAATTTGTTGCTTACATTGGAATCCAAGTTTGCATTTTCTGTTGATTTAGGCATGTTTACCAATCCTAAACACAGATGTGCGCAAGTGCACAAGCGCACGCTGACTGATTTAAAAACAAATATGAGGCTTTACTGTACTAAAACCTGCAATCAGATTAATCTTACAGCACATTCCCCCGCCATTGAAAGTATGTAACCCACAAAATGCGTGAGAAAACTCTCTAATCGTCAATGAATTTCTGGCTGACATGAAAACTGAACCTGGGCCAGTAAGTTTTAAGTCAGGACAGGTGAAAGCTTTTTAAATTGCCAGACTGTAAGGACACATAACTTTAGGCTTGATTGTTTGACAGAGCAAAGTACAGTGACCATGAAGACAGCAGGGGTTTAATGTGCTGCTCAGAAGTCTTAGGGCAGTCTTCCTAATCATCCACTTGCCCCACCCAAATGTACACACATCTGCATTGCTCATACTTCAAGTGTGTTTCCTTGAGGTATGAACCCCACAATATCTGACTTTGTGTCACTTTCTCCAGTAGGGGTCAGCGTTGCTCCTATAAATAAAACACGTCACTATGGGCAATAGTGGTAGTGATAGCCCTGCCACCAGCGTACAGTAATGTGATCTGGAAACAGATAAAGATGGAGACATGGAGAGAATCCTGCTCTGGACACACCCTTCAACCCACACACTTTCTCCTGCACATGTGTGTTAGATTCCTCCACTCCCTGGCACACACTCCTGCTCAGACACACACCGAGCTGCATGCACACAGGCAACAAATATGTGCGTGGCAGCATGCACAAATACCAACATGCACACACATACACCATGCACTCAGCCCAGCAACCAATCCTTTCACTGAAAGACACACACACAGACACACACACACACAAAGAAAAGCAAACTTCCTTGTACTGCATAGCCTTGCAAGCCCCAGCAAGCCCAGAGAGCGCTAATCCAATCTGTTATAACAACTGTCACACTGGGAGAGGACTTTAATGTTTTTTGCCCAGATCTGTAAGGAACTTAATTCATATCATAGCAGTCACAGTGATGCAGAATGCTGTGCACTGCTATGAAGACAGTTTCAATCTGCCATCAGCAGAGCAAACCTTGGATACGCTATCTAATGGCCTAAATGTTTGCACGACTGTAAAAGGTTATGCAAGGTCATGTTGAGGCCGTATATCAGTGCTGATATCTTTAGCTAATTATGGTGCGAATTCCACTACGGTGACTCTTCTTTCTGGAAAACTTTATTGCTGCGTCATAGTTATCTTCCTTCGAACAAAAGGGAGGAGGGGTTGCTTCTAAAAATCTAAATCCCTTCTTGTCATCGCTGATAATGAACTAATGAGGCAGTAAACATCCAAAGTCATCGGGAGGAGATAGAGACGCTGTCTGATCGTGATTCAAAAATTAGTTCTGATAGTGAAAGTGATGATAAGTGACGGCTGTTGAATCCAAATAATGAATCTCTTGGGGGCTCAGGCTTGCTGTACATTACTGTAGTGTATTTGAATGCACAGCTGCTGGTGTTGTATTGCACTGCAGCCCAGGGATGAAGAGAGACAGAAACAGCCGCCTACTGCTTAAAGAAACCCAGACCACCACGACTCTAAAGTGGGTCCTGCCCTCTTGAGAGCTGAAAAATGAGAGGAGCAGAGTGGGAGGAGAATAGGATAACTTCTATAAATGGATGCCAGGCCGGCGTGGCAGTTGCTAGGGCGATGCCAGGGCTACAGCAGGTTGCGAACGTCAGCAGTCGGTCTGAACATGAACGTGCGCACACAAAGGCAGTAACAGGCCCGCGTGCCTCGGCGCCAGTCTGCCCCCTCGACTGTGGTCCGGCATGTGCCAGTGGACAGACATCCTGCAATCTCTGGACGCTGACAAATGTCTCAGTGGTAACCAACCTTATCAACAACCTTATTTGCATAGATGCAGGTGAAAACCATTGTAATATATGAAATACCAGATTTTGATCACAATTATCTATTAAGGTTTTCTGCAGATTTAATGAATCATTTTTCACCACCACTTCAGTGGCAGATGGAATATGGGAAAATGGAAGAAATTAAAGGATTTATATAAATGACAAGTTTATAAAATTAGGTTTTCAGGAGGTTACGTGTGACCATCATGTGGCTGTTTTATATTGTGAATAATGAGCAGTGTTTGATCAGGTCATGTCAGGTTTAGACAGTCATTGTTATTTCAAATGTTCCCAGTATCAGCAACAGAGGAAACCCCAGCTTCCTGCTGAGTCCATCCTAAAACAACAAAAGCTTTGTGGGGCTCGATACAGACGACTCACCCATGAGTCAGGCTATATCAAATAAGCCATCTGGAAGAGGTAAAATCTGTGCGTGCTGTGTGTTGGCAAGTGGACTGATGTGACTAGCTGGCTACCTCAGCTCTGTTTACATGGCAACCCCCATAATAGGCAGCTTTACCTGGCTCTGGACTTCAGACGGGAGAGATACAGGAACAGGACATGAGAAGGGGTGAGAGGTGGGGAAAGGTGAGCCAGAGAAAGAAAGATAGATAGAGAGATGTGAAGTGACACTGAGCCCCCCCATGGTTTTAATGGAAACTAGGAAGTAGGAGCATTTGTCCCTGCTGTGTGTGGAGGAAGTTAGACTGAAACACAGAAAGAGAGCAGTTTTAGCATGACTAATGGAATCAGCACCGCAGGTAGTGTAAACATAACCAGAAATGTTAAAAAATGTTCGCAAACAAAAGAAAACAGAACACTGCAAGAGGGGTCTGCATTAAAGGGGGCCAGGCAGTTTCATAATATTACCCACACACACTCACACACACATATGAAAACCCCTCATGTGGCCCCAGAGCCCACATGGTGAAGTAGCTTCGTCTAAAGCATATGCACAGCTGTAGTGACAGCAGCTGCCCTTAACCAAATGTTAAACAGCAGCACCCAGCCAGGCTCTGCTAACTTTAATCAAATACAGCACCTGTTGGAAACATGGCTCGACTGGACTGCACGTACACACACACACACACACTGGCATACCCCCTCAACTGCTTTCACTCATTGGTTTTCTTTGCAGTGAGAGGTCCCTGTGTGTGTGCGTGCGCGCGTGCGTGTGTGTATCGACAGTCCGCACACATGCTGCTGCCTGCATGTGTGTGTGTTCTCTCACGCATGGGATGGAATGGCTTGGTAAATAGAGAGAGCAGCTGTCCTCCATCATAGATGACTCTCAGTAGGCCTCTCTCTCTCTCTCTCTCTCTCTCTCTCTCTCTGTCTTTCTCCCACCTCCGCCCTCGGCTCCATCGCTCCACCGGGTAATAACACTGTTTAGTACGTCAACAAGCCAGCATTGTGATCGCCATCCTCGCTGCTCTCGCCGCATTCACACATTGTTCTGCTCAGCACGTTGCCACGGCAACCCACCCAACAACACCAACCGTGTCTCACCAGGAAGCAGCATGGTTCGCAGTTTCCTTCAATAAAAACTCTCCTTAAACCTATAGAGACTCATACTGAAAACAAGTCAGCTGTGATGAAGAATACAACCAAAAACAACACTTGTTGCCTTGTGTGAGAGTTCACAACTGAGGGAGGCTGGCATAAAAGGAGTATTTTGGATTACTCAACTCAGCAGCTCCACCTAGTGGTAAAAGCACATTTTACAAATTAAACAGAAAACTTGCAGCACAGATTTAAGATGACTGGCATCTTTTTACTGAATTCATTGAAAGGTCTGAGGGTCAGCTAAGCTACAAGTCATGAGCCTGAAATCTCAGTCCGAGCTGACTGTTACTGCGTCATACAGACTCTCATAAAGCATCATCAGCTGACCTCACTCTGACTCGAATGAATGGGCCCCTTTAGGCTTCATTCACAATCTCTGTGTGGCTGATGGACAGTTTCCGTTGGGAGAGTCATCGCTGTTGATTCATATGAGAAGAAAACACAGGAAACAAATGGGGAGACTCGCAAATCAGCATCAACACCAGTGAGGGAGGAACATTACGGAGAGGTGAGCTGAACTGATTTAGCAGAGGCAGATGAGAGGCACTGTTGATACATGCCCAGATAACAGGACAGTTTTTATTCTATGTCACATAAAATATAATCATGTGACCACAAGTGATGGATGGGATTGCCATGAGCTGTGCACACACACACACACACACACACACACACACACACACACACACACACACACACACACACACACACACACTAACACAGACACATACACACACATGCAAACACACAGTGTATGTGAATGTGAGTATCAATGCATAAATACTCCAGTGAACATTCATTTAAAGCAGAAACATACACAAAGTATGTCCTGCTGAAGCTGTTACAGCTCCTTGGAGGAAGCACCTGGAGACAAGGGGCCAAACCGAGAGAGAGAGAGCGAGAGAGAGAGAGAGAGAGAAAGAGAGGAGGGAGGGTGATACCTCCATCTCACACACACACACACACACACACACACACACACACTTGTCAGTGGTCTCACCTTCATCCAGATTTCTCACTTCATGTAGGTGCTACAAGCTCTGCTCAAACTGTCACAACCGCACACACACACACACAAACGCGCTGCAGCAGCCACTTCACCAGTTCCACTCCAGCACAGTTTTTTTGTGCCGTTTTAACAACAAAAAAAACTCATAAAAATACCATTAAGAAGCAGACAGCATTGCCTCACTAATGACTTTAGCATAATGTGCAACACACACACACACACACACACACACACACATGCAGACAAACTCTTATCAATTCAATATGTATATTGTTTAGAGCATCCAACAGGGAAAATGATGCCAGAGGAGCAGAAAAAGTAAGGACTGTTTTTTGCAGAGTCGCCTGTCTCTTTGCTAGTGGACTGAAGCAGGGCTTTCTCTATCCTGTTAGCTAAAGGAGGGACTGACTGATGGCCGGAGCGGGATCAGAGCCACAAGGGACAAGAGTAGTACTGTTTAAACAGAGCTCTTTCCTGTTTTCACACCAAAGAAGAATGAGAGAATGCAGATGGAGAAAAAAAAGTGGGAGAAATGTCTAAGAAATAAGTGCTGCTTCTGTGTCACTCCACCACAGAACCGGCCCTTCAGAAAGTTGTTTTTTTTTTCCAGCAAGCTCGCTTTCACGCAGGGATCGTAAAAAATTAACACGCGTAAAGACAGGCAGACAGAGACGGGGACTGGAAAAGAGGTGTTGACCGAGCGACAACCTGTAAGGACAAAAACATTTAACTGGAAACAATGGGACAGAGGGGGTGGAGACGGTGGGCACAAACAAGCCTGCAAGCATAACAAGCACAGAACAGATAAAGACAGATAAACCAAAACAGGTCTGCTAAGCTGCTACACAAACCCGGCAGAGCTCCCGGCTCCGGCTCCAAACCCCAAAGAAAACATGCAGTCAGCAAACAGGACAGAATGAGAGAGTGGAAAATACCATAGAGGGGGAAAACAGAGGCAGGCTCTTACAAAATAGACACTCGATCACATTGAAAAAGCTGATTGAAGAGCCTTTAACTACACTTTGTTCTCCATTCAGAAGTGTGAACTCATCTGGGCTGACAGTTTCCGGAGAGTTTGTCTTACCTGAGAATTTGTCCCCCTCCATAACCAGATCACTCCCTCCACAGCCACATGTAGTGTCTGCTCTTTGACTCCACTCTCTCTCTCCCTCCCTCTCTCTCCCTCTCTCTGTCTTTTTTTGGACTTCCCTTTCTCTCGTCCCTCTCTCCCTCCCTCCCTCCCTCTGTTCCTCTTCCTCCTCTTCTTACTCTCTCTTTCCTTTCGGGCTCTCTGCTCTCCCTCCCTCTCCCCCAGTTTGATTCCTTCAGTGTGTCCTGCTAATGAATTCAGAATTACGACATCCCCATGTGCTGATCATATGTTGCATTCGCCGCTCTCTCTTTCTCGCTCTTACTCGCTCTTTCCTCTGATGAGACCAAAAGACTGAAGCAGCATTGTGTCTTGAAAATAGAAACCATTAGCTCTGCCATGTGACATGAACAGGCTCCTTACAGACTAAAATAACCGGCTGGACTTGCAAACTCTTCTGTCAGCTAACTTAAAAGGTTCCTTGTGTGTGTGTGTGTGTGTGTGTGTGTGTGTGTGTGTGTGTGTGTGTGTGTGTGTGAGTGCGTGTGTGTGTGTGTGTGTACAGTTTGCCTGATTCATTTGATACCAACAGCAATCTGGTCAAGCTGGAGTGAAAGACGTTCCCTGAACTACTTCTAGACTTCCTCACGATGAATCGCTCTGCCTTTGCGAGCGTGTGGAAGGATGACAGCCTGTTGAAATAATACTGACATTCAAAAACATTACAGGACGGAAGCAAGGACTCACTCTATGAAAACACACTTCCCAAAAATGTTTTCAAGGGTTAATGCAGGGGAGGAAAAATGACAGCAAGAGCAAATATTCGAGACAGAGGCAGAAAAGGGACTAGTGGGTGTGCGTCTCTATGTTCAGGAAACTCAGATGACCTCTGACCTTTGGCACGCCCCTCATGCTGCGCCGGGGGTCAGATGTCACATGGCAAGCGCCTGAGCCCTGATAGAGAGATCAAACACACTCAGACATGTCAGTCTGGTGTCTTGTGCAACACTCATCGCTCCAGTGACCTTGCGTACTGCACGCCCACCTGTGTGTACCATGTGTTTGTGCATTGTATTTATGTAGCTGTCTCTAGTCAAATCTTTATTAATTATATCATTAAAGCCAGCTGCCTCATTTCGATGCATTTGGTGAAGAAATAAGGAAAATTTGTACATTGGCGGCCCCTGATGGTCATAATATGAAACTCTCATGGCCTGCAAGTTGTAAGTAAACAGTTTACATTTTAACATAAATTCCCGCTTATTGAAGAATAAAGATAAATTTGATAAAAAATATTTTGCCAAATGAGATAAGGGGGAAAGGAAAATGTAAGTCTAGCTTGATGAGTCCTTATTAAATGTACTAATAGTAATAAATCAATAAAATAACATTAAATTATCACTGTTTGACAAAATAAGCTCAAAACAAGAGGATGCTATTTCACCTTGTAGACATGCACACCTCAAATTGTGATCAGAACTAATACTGTGTGCGTCCCATGCAGCGGGATCTGCTGACTGCCAGATGGGAATAAACTGCACATTGACAGACAATAGGGACAGTGTTGGATAGACCTGTGTGTGTTTATTTGTGTGTGTGTGAGAGTGTTAGTGTGTATGAGTGGAGGTTACAGTAAAGCATTCTCCCAAACACCCGCCTGCTGGCTCGTAAATCTGCCCCGCTGGCAGATGTTTTGTGTGAGGGCATCTCCCTCCAAATGCCAGTGAGCGAGCACACACACACACACACACACACACACACACACACACACTCACGGTGGCAACAGCATCAGTGGAGGGAGGTCTGCTGACAAGCAGGGCCTTATCCCCAGCCTTAAGCACCACCCTGTGTGTGTATCCGGTTATGCATATATGCATCTGTGTATATATGTATGTGAGTGTGTCAATGTGTACTTAAGTAAGTATACATTGACTCAAACTCACGACCAAATATTCTACCCAGATACTCATTTGTGCGGACATAAACAAACACACACAACCACCACGCACTGTCAGAATGTGTTTGCTGTCTCATTGCCTGTCAGCAGTCTGTGGGATGAGTGCACATCTTGGGGCCTATATGCTAATGCTAATGCTCATGCATGTCAGTTGATGGTGTTAAAATGAACAACAAAGGAAATGTGTTACAAGTCGCAGCCTGCATGCTGCAAATATGTTGAAATGAGCAACTGCATGACACATGGCCCCGCACATGGCGGGTTTGTGTCTTCACATACAGTCTACAAGCTATGCGTACAAATCTTGTGCATGTGTGTGTGTGGTGTGCGTGTGTGTGTGCTTCAGTCCCCCTCCTCTCCTCTGTTTCCCTCTTTTCTATGTGCTGATGCTGCAGAAGATGCCTTAGTGGTGAGCCACAGCTTCAGCCTGCATACCAATACTGTGTATTAGCTACACAAACACAAAACGGCACAAATGGCACAACTGTAACTTTTATCTATTTGTTGCACGGCTTGAAATTGACATTAAAACCCCTGAAACCATCAGAAAATTCCGAAAATGTGATTTTAGAAAGTTTTGCAAAAGTATTAGTGGGTGGAGGAGGATGCAAAATAAATCTTTAAAAACAACAAGTAGTGAATGAAGCAACAAAGAACTTTAATTATGCCACCTTGTTTGATCATCTGTTCCATTTAATTGACAGAAAGACAGACAAATAAAAAAAAAAATTGAAAAATAATATTAAATATTATATTAAATTTATGCACACACAGAACAAACACACATAAATACAGTCATGGACACAGTCACATCAGCATGTGCACCAAGACACATATGTGTTTGTCAGACACTCTGCCGTCCCTCTGCCTCTAAAACTGTGTTTATTACTGCGTCATATCTATGATCTGTTGTTTACCTGTTATCAGCTGTTGTCTGGGCTGGAGACAGTACCTGCTCTGCCCTCAGTGTTACCACATCCCTCTGCTGAATGTCAATGGCAGTGACTTGCGTAACACTTCACAGGAACTGTGACTGACTAAGTGGAAGCTGTAAAAGGGAGTGTTGACTTTGACAGTGACCAAATCTGGATGGATGACAGACATGTAGACATGGATCTGTCGGTGTCCTCTTTTTCAGATATATGGATGCAATAAATATCCGTTTGTACGACTACATACGTACTGAATGTAGGATGGAAGGATGAATGGATAGATGTATGCACAGATGAAAATGACAGGGGTGCAGTCTACTTACTGGGACTGGTGATGCCAGATCCCTCTCTTTCTGGTCTCCTCACCCGAGCGCTGGCTGATCTCGCTGTAAATGGGGACAAGGATGGAACGACAAATGAGTTGAGTCAAGAAAAACTGTGCTGCAACCAACAGATGTACCATTACACTTCATCAACAAGAGGTTCAGCTTTCAAACACGGCTATTGCACAAGCTCTGAAATTAAGATATATACTTCATCTTCCTCAGTTCTATGTTGACTACTTTTAGAAATATTAAGGCTTACAGAGGACCAGCCTCAGCGGCAGGTTTTTGACTGATTTTTAGCTAATGTTCTGGATAGGAGCATCGGCCATCTTAACAATGCAACAAAACATGTATAAGCACAAAGTGGAAACTTCTCATTCGCCTCAAGGCCAAATCATCTACAGTTGTCATGTGGAAAAACAAAGTCAGCCGATGTTTGAAAGATGGCTATTATTGTTTGACCACAGAGAAACTGACATTTGGCTATTGGAGGAAAGCCGGACATCTTTTTTTCCCCCTCAATTTCATTTGTGGCTTGTTTGTAGTTTTATAATTGTGTGGACGATGTGGAAATAACTCTTGCATGTGGAACAAAATGCATGAAGTAGCATAGTAACAAAATTGACTAAAAAGTGCCCAAGCAATGCAGAGGATTAATGATCAAAGCCACTATTTTTAAATCACTGTCAGCCAAATTCATCAGAGTGAAAAGTCAGAGGGGTAAAGGCAGAGAAAAAGCACTAAACACCAGCAAGTAAATCAATATGCTAACTGTAATGGTCAATAAAAGCATAGAAGAAAATGATGTCTGCAGGGGAAAATGTAAATAAAGCAAGGTTGTCTTCTATTGATTTCATCTTTTCAAAGGAGTGACAATTGTAGGGAACAATTAAGGATAAGAAGAGACAGACACTCTGTTGTCCTCAGTTGCCCGCTTTGTTATAGTTCTGGTCAGCGTCCAGCATGCTCATTTTGGAAAACCGAATGGTTGGCATCGTTCTTCATGCCCAGTTAACAGCTCCCAGCGCCAGCAGACAGGGCTTGCATGACGCTGGCTGGTTTAGGAATCAGAGGAATGCCACTTCCTCTTGGCCGACGGTCTGGTTCCTGACACTAGTGGAATGCTCCGAGTAATCTCCCATCGATCGGCTCTCGTGTGTGTGTGTGTGTGTGTGTGAGTTCAGTTCTGCTGAATCACCGGCCATTGAACGAGGCGGGGAATGAGCCGAACAGTGACACAAGTGTTGTCTGTTCAGATGGGTGATTCAGCTCCACTAGAAAAATGGTGATCTATTTTCTGTGAAGCACATGAGTAAATGGTTCTTGTGACTGTGCGCTTTAATATGTCAGGGAAGTTCTTATACCAAAGGTAAAAGGGTCACAAGGGGGTCACGTGCTATTCTTCATGATTTTGTTTTTCTGTATTTTTAGCCACAGAGTGAACATTGTGAATGTCGGACGGTGAGTTGCTAGATTGGTTGGGCTTTCCTTCGCTTTCCTACAGACTGAAATATCTCTTCAGTTATTGGATGGATTGTTCTGAAATTTTGCACAGACATTCATGGTCCACAGACAATGAATACTAATGACTTTGGTTATTTTAATTACTTTTTCCTCTTGCGCCAACAGAAGGTCCACATTTATCTTTTTTAGTGAAACGTCCCCCTTTGGGATGATTTGTCAATTACTCTGATGATTGCCTTAATCTACTGCTAAAAGCAGGTACCAATTTAATTTGGCCAGTACCTGCAAAG
This sequence comes from Chelmon rostratus, assembly GCF_017976325.1. Classification (NCBI taxonomy): domain Eukaryota; kingdom Metazoa; phylum Chordata; class Actinopteri; order Chaetodontiformes; family Chaetodontidae; genus Chelmon; species Chelmon rostratus. The sequence goes on along the minus strand of NC_055674.1, from coordinate 12,944,689 downwards.
CTAATGACCAATGGCCAATCAGCCTCATTTTTAGTTTGTGCTTAATGCTAATTAGCAAATGTTAAGAGAGGGACGTAATGTCAACATGTTGGCACTGTGAGCATGTCATCACACTGATGCCGGAGTCAAGCCTCTCAGAGCTGCTAGCATGGCTGCGAACATGGCTGTAGACTCTTTGTCTTCCCTGATTACCGAAGACATTAAACCAATTAGTCAACCTAACATTAGCTTTCCTTGTGAACAGAAATCTGTATAAGTCATCATTTCATTATATAGTATGTTTCATGTAAGCGAAGAGTAGATAAAAAGATGTAATATAGTAGCCCTTCCTTGACGGATACACAATCTATTTATCAATAACAGCGCTTGGTGTTGAGAATAGCTTGATTAAACAGTGAAGCAATTAGCTCAACGATTCTTGGAACAGGTGATGGCACAATAACTAGATGCTGCATCTCTCATAGGTCAACCATGTACTACTTCTTCCCTCCTTTCCACATCAGCCAGTAGGGCTGTTCAGATGAGGTAAGTTCATCCGGTGGTGGGTGAGTCAGTCGTTCCATCCTGTTTTTAAGTTCTTAGAAATACTTCCGACCGCAAATCTGTGGGCAACGTGACACTCATTTTCTGCCAATAATGCCAGCAAACATGGTGGTTTTCTGCCTGTGTTTGTACTGGTTTCAACACAAAGACAGCTGGTTCGTACGTGCCACTGTATGACTGGAAGACGTGACTAAAGCATCTGTGAGTGTGTGTGTGTGTGTGGGAAAGAGGCAGAGAGAGAGAGAGGGAGAAACAGGGTGAGAGAGGGACTGGTTGGTCACTCTTTGAGGGATGAAAGCCATTAAAAGAAACTACTGTAAGTGTGGTGATGATGAAATGTGCAGTATTTGCTTGCCTCTGCGTCTGCTTTTTTGCAGAAACTCCTTCAGTACCTCGGCACGACCACTTCTCTCTCTCTGTCTTCACAGACACAAATCAGCATCCTATTAGTTCTGCTCCAAGAGACAGACTATTTGTGCAGCAGGTGAGACCAAACTAATCAAGCCAAGATGCTACTAAGCTACAACTTGAATGCTTAAAATATGAGGTTAAGTGCAGCTGCTAGTATGGTTCATCAGATTTCAATTTGGAACAACCCCCTGCTCACTGTGCTACCAACTATAGTCCTACATGTTTAAATTAATCAACATCATCATTCCAGGTTATACAGCAGAGTTGTGGTAGTGTGTTACAATCATATAATTCTTCTCCACACAGTTTGCTGGAGTGAAGACTGTGAATTAAATTGGCAGAGGAGCCGGGATGCTTTAAAAAGTGGAGACACTCTCATTATTTTGAATTTATGTCATGTAAAGATAAGAATATTGAAGTGAAATGAAATGGTCAGTGTGTACATGTCCAGATCAGAATAATCTCTCAATAGCAGTAAAGTCAGCAAAGCACTGAAACAGACTAGAATTACAACCTTGCAGTTTTACGTCTCCACCAACCAGTCAAGTTGAATTATACATGTCTGTCCACACTCAAATAATATATGTGGGGAAGACTGTGAGGGTATTTAACAAAATGTATTAAGTGTGTTTTTTGGTGAAATGGTAGTTGTCACTATATTGACATGTATGATTCCAGTAAATAATGTCCAGTGAGAAAAGTGTTTTTTACAGAACATTATGATGTTTCAGTGACGTTGACCTTTGAGCTTTTGGATAGAAAATGCCATCACGTCATCATTTTATCCTATGAGACATTTTTGTGAAATTGTGTCATAATTAGAGCATGAATTCTTGACCTGTGGCCAAAGTCATGTTCTATGAGGTCACAATGACCTTTGACCACCAAAATCTAATCAGTTCAACCTTGAGTCCAAGTAGACGTTTGTGCCAAATTTGAAGTAATTCCCGCAAGGCGTTCCTGAGATACGGGCAGACAGACGGACTGCCTGAAAAGACACCGCCTCCGGCCGCGGCTGTCACCAGCAAGGAGGCACACAAACATGCCTGTGTCGAACTAGAAGAAAAAGTCCATGTCCTGCTGTGGTTCATGGTGAGAATGTCTGAGCTCCTGCAAAACAGGTTCAGATCAATTTTCAACCATCTGTGCAGCAAAAAACAGGAATTTAACTGAAGAGACTCGTGTCAGCATCGTGGCGGAAATGTCTCCGCTAGAGTTTTAAGCTAAATGTTGATCTAATTGATTTAAATGTCAGTAACAGAGCTGCCTCTGACTTCAATGTTGATTCAGAGAGGAAGTATTGAGTCAACCTCTTTTAACTTGCTCTAAGTGCAAATCATTAATCTTCCACAAGCCAACTGATAGCACCGTCGGTCTATTATATGAGTGTGTACACATCTACGTGTGTTTCAGAGCATTACGCGTATGGAAAAATGACAGAACAAATAAGACAGAGTTAAGCCTTGCAGCCAAAAAGCATGCCTGTACCTATTTACTATTTTAGCTGGGAGTGCAGCTTGAGAGAGGTGAGGTGAATGCACACACACACCCTCACAACACAAAGTGCTTCACAAAGAGTGAGCAAAGTTTGCCATTGCAACAAAGTAATGTGCCACAGAAGCCGTAACAACACCACAAAGTTGTGTTGATGATACCCGGCATTACGGTGATAAAGTGCAACACAGCCAGGAGCCAAAGTCCTGACAGACATAAAGCAAATACACATTAGCCAATCACAGCGAGCTTAAATACAAACTGAAGGAGTGACACCTGCAAAGTTAAACTGTATGCTGGCACAAAGGCGTGTGTGTGTGTGTGTGTGTGTGTGTGTTTGTGTGTCTACATGCAGGAGCTGTGGATGTGCTCACCTGCTCAGTCTTGTCTGGGGCCACAGAAACACACCACACACACACAGCACATATCACAGCTTGAACAGGTTTCATAAAAATCTCCACTATGATCCACGTCTTTTTTCACCTCGAGGGGATTTGTAATCTTCTGAGGTCATATTTGCCTTTTGAAATGCTATGTATAACAGAGGTCATTACACACACATGATACATGAAAAGAATAAAAGCAGAGTTCATGACAAAAGGAAAAGCTCACTTCGAGCAGTTCTGTAAGTCACTAGATACCTGCATTTATTCTGCTATTGTGGACCAGAGCAAATGCATGACTGCCTGTGTATTTACTATAGGCCTCAACTGATTGATGTCAATTGCACTGCTGTGCACACGGTGAAGCCATGTGTGTTTGTGTGTGTGTGTGTATGTAACATGACCGGTCAAGTGCATGGCTATGCCTGAACAAACATGTCAACTGATTAGTTATTGGTCTCAGATGACTACAGAAGGTAAACGGAGTGCAAAGGGTGCAGCACTTTAACGTGCTTGAAACACAAGAGCAATCACACACACACACACACACCAATGAAGACCTGCAAACAGATATACATACCATGGCGGAGTGATGCGTTAACTTATCCTTTATTGATCCCTGTAGGGGAAGTCATTCTTCATTTAATTCTTCATAAGCTATATGAGGAGCAGTGGGCAGTCAGCTCCAGTTCTAAGCCAGTGTCTTGCTCAAGGGCACTGAGAGGAGAATTAACCTCCACGTTTTTGGGAGAAAAACCCACTCAAACACAGGGAGAACATGCTAACTCCATTATGAGGTATGCTCTGTCTCTGTCACACACGCAACTATCGGAGATTTTTGTGTTTGCATAAGGAGGCGACGAAGTGGATGAAGGATCCTCACCTTCCTCCTTTAGTGTCCTCACTCTTACCCTGTCCTCTATTATTTCTACTTTTCCCTTTCGGGCAAGGTGCTGTTTTGATTTGATTAAACATTAATCTACTGTGTGGCAGTCATTGTTGGAGTGAAGCTACAGTGCTTGTGATTTTTTAAAACCTAGTCAGTAATATCTGTCATTACATTCTGCCCACAGGTACAAATCATTCGTCACTAAGCACCGTTCTCTTCTTGATCTACTGGCTTTGTTTAAAAAAGCATTAAGCCTTGTAAGCTTTGTCAGATTTGTTGGAATTTATCAATTCATTTTTTAAATGATTTTCCTGAAATATTACTAAATCACGATATATATCAATATCACAATATATTGCGATTTTGATATTTTGATATATTTATATATATCCTTGAATATTCATTAAAAGTCACAAAAAATGTTTAAAATTCAAGCCGAAAACCCAAATGTTATAAGAAACGTGAGGTTCTTTTTATCAGATTAAAGACCCAGGAAGATAAGAATTACATTTTATAAGTGTTCCTGTGTTTATTGTTAATTTATCTCTTGTTATGTGCTTAAGATCTTTAGGTCTTTATTTCTCTACAACACCATATTTGAAAAGCCATTTTTAAGGGATCCAATCAAATTTAAAGGATCTGATATAAAGCTCTTGTAACTATACCCTACCCACATTAGCACCACTTGGAAATACATCATATGATGGAGACTAAAGATGTCCTAATCACCATGTGAAAATGCTATCATCACCAATCCCTCCCTCCCATGTTTCTCTGCTCATTGTGTTTTTATGGTCCTCATTACACATGTTAGGGGTATGCTGTAAACATGGCGTTTCACAACTATGTCTGTGAAATAAAAAAAAAGACAGCAAGACAAACTGAATGGCTAGACAACCATTTTTCAAGCTGTTTTCACAGTCCAGATAAGACCTTTACCTGGATGCATTCTTAATGAGGAAGGACCGCGCCGAACACACCCACACACCCACACACCGGCAGACTCGTACACACATGTGCTCACACATACACTTGAGGAAAGACATTGGCCATGACCCTCAGCTGCACTCCTCCCAAATGAATAGCTGTTGTTCTGGCGCCAAAGGTATGAACCGGCAACACCTTTTCCTACCTCTGCGCTTTCAACGCGAACCTATTCCTCAATCACCGCACTCGCTGAAAACCAACACCGCTTTGCCAAACACACAGTCACCTTTCAGTACTCTTCACAATGCAAACACAAGCCCAAATATATAAAAGTGTTTTAGGCCAGGGTTAGACAGGATACCACAGCAGTCTATAAAACAATACTGGTGCAGCTGATAAGGATCAGCCTTCCTTCTTGTAAGGCTGTTAAAACCCACAGAGTCATTTAAATAGTCAATAGGGCTTTATGGGTCGAAACTCCCTCAGGAGGCACGTAGTTACTGTATGTCACAGGTGAACTACAGAAAGAGTGTGTTGTATCTATGTGCATGTTCACAAATGTGAGAATGATAAAAAAAAAGAGAGATTTCAGCTTAATCAATGTTTTTAAGTGTTTTAGCATTTGTTCTTTTGCAGGGATTTTCATGTTTGCGTGAAGGCCCATATACAAACAAATATGCTTTTACATAATGTTCTTTCAACTCCCAGGTAGTTATAATGCCATAAAGAGTGGTTGCCTTGAATACAGCTCTTCTATAAATGAGATCAAGACTTTGCACGCTGCCAACAGCAAGGCTCAGTGCAACTAAGACGCATTATCGTTCTAATTCAGGAGCTCTATCTCCACACCAATAGGCTTGCTGAACAGATATGAATCACTAACACTTAAACTAGTTGCAATAAAATATTTATTCATGTCACAACAGGATGTGGTGGCTCCTGCCAAACAGCAGAGCTGCTATTTCTTGTGTGGGCTTTGTCTCTGTGACCTGTATATTAGTGGTAAAGTCCTTCTAATTAAGTCTATAAGTTAAACACTGAACTTAAATTTAAGGTAAGTATGAAGTATTTCAATTAATACAGCTATTTGAAATGCTGAAATATGTGTGCGCCTGTGCATGCACTTTATCATTCTAATACACATCTAGATGTCAGAGCACTAGTCCCACCACACACCAGAGCCTCTCTCAGCCTGCTATTATCTTTTTACAGGCTCTCTCCTGGCCTCAGGCCTACAGTACAGGCAGTCTGTTGTATCAGTTGACACCCCCAGCAGCAGCGGCAGCAACCAGCATCACAGAGCTGCATTCTTGGCTGCAGATAATAAACACAGAGTGGAGTGGACACTTCAGAGCAGGCTCCACATGGCTGAGAGGGGAGGACCATACACAGCAGAGACAAGACAAAGACCGCAGGTCTCCTGCAATCAGGGGAACTCCACATTCCAGAGCATATCTATGACACTGTGCTTCAAACGCTATTGAGTATAGTGTAGTACAAAGCAGTTAAAGTAATTGATAAGTTAAATACATCTAAGCCTTGTCCACAACCAGAGTGGTTTGCAATTTATTGCCTATCTACCTTTAAAGAAAAATCCATATTCATCACAAAAAATACCAAATTCTTCCAAATGGTGACCGAAATAACAAATGTAGCTCGCGCATTACAAACAACACACAACAACATACAACAACATTAGCTCAGTGGTTAAAATCTGTGACTCATTTTGAAACAGGAACCATGTAAATTGGCTCTAAATATCCACATGATGGCTAATACATGATACTGTGCTTGTGGTTGCTAAAATGTGACCGCAGTCAATTCGTCAAAGTGAACTTTTTGAAGAGACTACAACTATATCTTAGGGGAAGAAGGCTAGTTTGCTTTTACTGACAACACTGAAATCCACATTTTCCCTGACACCGCTATCTTGGATCATAGAGAACTGTACATGCATGTCCACGTGTTCCAATAGCTTATTAGTCCATTATTCACAGGCTTCTAGGAAGCCAAATTGAGGGTTAGACCATCCTCGGCATGCTCTGCTAGATGACAGGGCAAATATGTCTCAACACAGTTTATAGCTTGACTTTCAAGTTACCAGCTAACAATAGCTTTAGGCTCCGTATCAAAGCCGCGCTGACTCTCCAGTATAAACAGGCTAAAAGCCGTAACGCAGCGCGGAGTGAGGGGTTTGTCACACAGGTACAAGCAGAATTAGGTGTGTATGAGTGTGTTTTGAGTAGGACATAAAAGCACATACCAGGGGGAGTGTAGCCCATTTGGAAAATAATGGCTCTGTGTGTGCGTTGGAGTGGGCTGTTATTCATACAGGTTACTCATTGATCCAGACAACTTGAGGGAGTGGTGTACAAGGCAGGGATCGGCTCCACGAGCAGGGTTCAGCTGCGAGGGGTTGCATGAGTGAACACAGGCACACACATGTATTCATATAAACACCCCCCCCATCCCTGAAAAATACGATACATACACACATTTCAGTGCATAAACACTTAAACTTCATATGTGTGTTTGTGAGTGTATGTCTGCGCAAGGGTATTTGCCTACAAAACACAGGCCGACCTTCCTCTCTCAAAGTCACCCCTCCACATCTCTGATGCTTGTTTAAACACCCCTGCGCGATAGAGAGGAGGGCATTTCACAACACACATCAGACTACACACATGCTTTGTTATTAGACTATTCCCCCAGTGAAGCTCCGACAAAGAATGTGACAGCTCCACACATGTCGCACAGCAGAGGGAGAACACACACACACACGGGAGGAGGAGAGGCGGCATGACCCAACATGCACTTGGCTCTGATGGAAAACCGTCGGACAATCCATCGCACAAAGACTCGGGGAAGAGGAGCCGGGAGAGTCGGCATTCCGCGGGATATGGTTGTGTACACTGGACTGAGCCGGAGCTTAGAGGGAAAGAGAGAGGGGGGTGGAGGAGGCTCAGAAGAAGATGGAAGTGATAGTAAGCAGTACTGGAGAGAAAGAGGGGGAAGAGGGGGATGAGAGAGGAGGAGGTGGAGGGGAAGAGAGACAAAGTAAGGAGGGAGGAAGAAGATCAGTCAGAACGTATACGGCAGCGATGGACTACTTAAGGGTGACAAGGCAGCCCAGTGGTTAGTGAGACCATCCCTCAAACACAAAGCCTTGATTCAGGCCTCAAGGCAACAGTACTTTCTCTGCTGAGGCGTCTACAAGCAAGACAGCAACACCTTATCTGCACAATCATTATCACCACAATACAATGGTGCAGAGATCTTTGATGACTGGCAAACTGTCCCATATCCAGTTAACCTCATAAAAGACTGTTTCGCAATAAACCACAATCAGATCCAGCCAGTCCCAGAATAAACCCATCCACTGCGCACTGCAGATTTGATGCAGATGCATAAATCAAGTCACCCTCCAGGCTGTTAGTGGGGAGGAGTGCAGGAACTGCGCCATAAAGCTGTCAATCAAAAGAGATTAACAGGGTAACTGTCTCATGACTGGAGTAAAAAGGATACTTAAACCAACTACAAATTAGTCCTTGTTTTCTGTGGTACCTTTTCACCGTCTTCTTTGTTGTGTTCTTCAGTGCCTGAATTAAACTTACATTTTGCCTGAAGACTTAAGGCAGAATGAGCTGCAGCTGTCTGGGCCACCTCTCTGTCATGATGTCATGTGTGTGACGCTACAGTCAACACATCACCTGGCCTTTTGAGAGATTCAAAAGGAATAAGTTTGAAATGCTCACACCTGTGGAGGAGCAGCGATGGAAGTTATTGCTGTTAAACATTTACCTGTAATGTTGTGTTAACCCGTTCTCTATATGTGTTTCCAGCTCTTACACACTCATGCATACACACACACACACACCAGTGCTTTGCAAGTAGGAGCCTTTTCCTGTAATCAGGCTACAACTGCAGCCTGTTGGTGTCTTACAAGAAAACACCTTCACCCATTGTCCCTTTATTTAAAAGCAGCACTTACCTGTATATGAAGATTTCCTCATGATTGTTGTTTCCTCTCTTAGTCGGCACGTGTATTATAACTGATAGAGTTGGTGAGTCGCTCCGGTTTCTCTCTGTGCGCCAATGGGACGTTTTGCATCCGCAGCTTTTCCAGGTTGTTTCTTTCTGTGCGCACCTCTCTCTATTTCTCTTTCTCTCTGTGCCTCTCTTTCCACTTCAGCTTTCCAAACTCACCTGGGCGCAGCTAAAATAACCTCTTATTGAGCTTCCTGAACTTATTCCCGTCTTGATCTCCACCGCGAGCCACTTGGGGAGACAGTCTGTTGGGAATGGATACAATCACACCTGCGCTCCTGACGCACGCCCAGTCCAGGAGCGGGAGTGGTTTACTGTACAGTAACTGGGGGGGCTTTCACACGCGAAAGCTCTGTAAAGGCATGTTTGAATAATGTTTGATGGGGGCTTGTGGTTTAAAGGTAACTATCTGAAACAAGTTAAATTAACAGGACAGCTCAGTAATCCTGCAATTCAGACATGCTCAGGTCTGGTCTGTTGCGCAACATCCAACGCGGGCACGCGCGCACCCAAATGAAAAACGTCATCCAGCAGATGATCAGACATGATAATGATCATTAGAATTAAACACAGAGGATGACTCTGATCACTCTCCATGTGTGTTTATGTTAAAAGGAAAATTTATCAAGGAATTCGTGCCGCACCAACACATGTATGTTGTGTGTTGTGTGTGTGCGTGTGTGTGGCATGGGGCATGCGGGGGCAATTTGTTTGTCGTCTAAACACCGTGGAGGGGGTGGGGCCACCATGTGTTGAGTTAGCCCACATCCATTCAGATATTAAGCTGCGCTGACGCCCTTTAACCTTGCAAAATTCCGCGTGTCAAACTGTGGCGACCTGCTTCATGTTCATAAGACCTGAGCTCACATCCTGCCTCACAGAGCCGCAGGTCTGAGCTGCAGAGACCTCTTGTGGCTGCTGCCTGCATCCTCCTCCTCATCTTCTCAGGACTGATCTCTGGTCTGCTTTGACACAGCAGGTCTCTGTATTATCAGGCACGTCCACTTCTCCACCCTGCATTTGTTATTCATGCAGAGTGACCCCTGCTAAACTAAGTGGGACAACAGCTCATATTAACTTATTTGAAAGCATGCTCAGGTTTGTCCCTGATGACAATGCTAAATGCTAACATCACTCTTTGGGGTTTCATCAGTGGGATTTGATTAAATTGCTTGGCATGAGCTTTCCCTAATTAAAATGTTAACACACAGAACCAAGTCACTCATCGTGGTGCTTCTTGGAACTGATCTGAGTTTTCAAACAGGAAAAACATAATGGCAGTTCATCACATTTCGCCAGAGGTAGCCTTTGAAATCAGTCTCTGTTTTTCAGAAAAACAATGTGTTTTTCAGAGCGTGTTCGTCAGTGGCGTCATTAACTGTGAAACCCTGCTGCTGTGTTGACACTGAAATTTTAAAGAAACACATCAGCACTCACAACTGTGGGTGGACCTGCATGCTGTCTGACCCAGAAAAACATGTAAACAAGATCCCGAATCAGATAGCAGTCGAAGGTGTGAGCAGTAATTGCCATCATTGATTCTGTGGTTGTTTATAGACACTTATTTAGTACCTTAAAGCAAGACCTTTGCTGAACAGCTGCAACCCACAAGAGACGGGAAAATCTAGCATAGCAGTAGCACAAGGGGTGATGAGTCAGCAAACTGATTGAGTCATATTAGCTATGCTGGAATATTTACTTGAAGTTTGCTAACATTAGTTGATATTAGCACTATTAGCTATTGGTCATACCAGGTGGGTTTAATGGCTCAGGACTTTAACTTTACTTTGTGGGGGGAAGGATGCATTGCTTCTTTTAAAGTCACACAGTCTCTCTTTAAGATACAGGTTTGCAAGGGAAGCGGCACAAAAAAAGAGTGAGTCATCGCAATTCTCAGAAACCAGATGAATGTGCTTGTTGTGCAGCGACCAGAGATGGACCGAGTGTACCTCACTGTTAAAGGTTGATGAAGGTGTTGTGGTGAAAGCTGGAGGCTTTAGGCTCAGCCAGAGAGAATAAAGACATTCTCAATGATCACGCTGATGTCGAAGCCTTTCAGCGGTTCAGTAGTTACTGAATGATTGGATAAACATCTAAAAATAAAATAAATATGCACCAGAATAAGAAAACTCGAACAGTATCAGGTCACCTTTAAAATGTCTTTACTTCAAATCTTAAGTTGCCAGAGTGAAAAGGCCACGCTGAGTCAGTTTCCTTTGTGTTCTGTAAGGCTTCAAATGTGGGACGGCCTGGATCACCAGGAGACATGAATCTCTCGCCATCTCTCTGGCCTTCTGCAGGAACAGGATAATATCCCATAACTGCTGATTCAGAGGTTCGGTGTCTGTGTACCAGATGTACCAAACAGCGGTGGATCACTAAGATATCCAAGGTTTCATGTCTTTCATTGTCATTTTAAAACAATTAAAATGAACTAACTCACTGAACTGAACTCTAACTAGCAAACTGAACTCGGCCGAGTGCTTGTTAGAACTTGTGGAACAGCTCCAGAAGTATCCATGCAGCACATCACCCATCATCATAACACCTAATGATGGGACCTGTGGTCTGACACAGTGTCAGATCTCTGCAGCAGCGGGAGGATCCCAAACATCTGCAGCGTTCACGCCGAGGAGAACCAAGTCAAATGTTCAGCAGAGACACTTTGGCCCACATTCAAGATTTGCTGGAGGATGAGCGTGTGCTGCATCAGCACAGCGAGAACACCAGAAAACCACACCGTTCGCCAACCACTGAGAGGGGAAAGCTGCATAATATTGTTGCTCAAAAAACAAACCACCGTGCACACGCCATGATCTTAAACCCAGTGCCTACAATCTGGAGGCTTGCCATTCAGAATGGCTGCTGTAACTGTTGCATAAACAAGATGTGGGCAACACCTTCAGCGCCAGTGAGTCAAACGTTTAAGTAAAAGGAAAGAGTTCTTCTGTGAATCATATGTAAAACTCGACTGGGTTAGTTCTGATGGACTGGGCTTAACTAATCTGCAGAGCTAATCAATTGATGAAAATGCTAAATTCTTCCATATAGTTTCAGGAAATAGGTTGCAGCATAACATTACTTCTAAATATACCTGTGCAGATATAATTATGCTGATATACCCTTAGGAAAAAGAAGATATATGCAATACATGCTGTACATGTACACTTTAAATTAAACATTTACAATGTTACATTTTGCTTGAAAAGGCTGACTTGTGCCTCTGACCTATGCTACGACATGTAGGGCCATAACTACATCCTGTTGGTACAGTAAATCACCTGATCTAAGCCACGTATCTCACAGGCTTTAACTACATACACACGCTGAGTCTACCAAGAAGTCTTTCAAACATTATAGGGCTTACATGGAAAACACAAATCAGATAGAAACCAGCCACTTTGAGTCAAAAGTTTTTTTTCACACAACGTTCCTACATCTTTAAAAGCACCTGGTGAATGTCACATTTTCCGCTCTGACCTCTACTACTAAAAGCAGTTTCTCACAAATTCTGCAGCAGAAAAACAAGAAGCGATGTGTACAAACCCTGTGTGTGTGTGTGTGTGTGTGTGTGTGGGTGGGTGGGTGGTTTATCAGCCCTGATACAGAGGCTTCTACGTTAAATGTGGCTTCAAAGTAAAAATGGCATTTCCTCTCTTGTTTCTAAACATGCATCTCAGGACCTATTGGCTGTGTTAAACTGTACTAGATTATTATCTCTTCCAGTGTCATTCAGTATTTTTGTACCTCAGGTTCTTGCATACCTTATCATTTAGATGCTTCCTGTTACAAGTTATGGCAGGTAAAGGAAGTGCTGCAGTTGCACAATCAGAAGGTTTCCACACTTTATGAAATGGGACGTTTGAGTTAAGACAGAAGAAACCAGCCTCACATTAACTGGACTATCGTGGTGAAGATGTTCTTGACTTTTCGCTGTTTTTCTTGTAAGAGGGGTCTACATTTCCGTTCTTTTGCCGCCACTCATCTACCACAGTTTCCATTCCTCGCTGGACCCCTTTCAAGACGTTTGTGGTCCCCTTATACACATACGCACACACACTAACACACAAACTGCAAACTCGGCCTCCTTCATCCTGACACTTAGCCCACATACAGATGTAAACACACATTTCACACTTTAGCGCTTTGGCTGATCTTTGGTGTTCGCTGCAGCGAAAACAAAGTCACATCTTGTGACCACACAGACGCAGCACACAAGTAAACATGCTCGCTGCCACGACGACATAAGATTTTTTTGTGTTTGTCTGACATTGTTGACTCACGCTGTGTGTCTCTCAGGCCTGACTTATATTGTTTGAACTGCTCCTTGATTTACAGTGCTTGAAGACACGGTGTTTGCATTAGTGAACACATGCACTAAGCTCAACTTGGCACTGGTGATAAATTATTGCGCTGTTATTCAACAGGTTGTTTCTTCTTGTGTGGTTCAACGCTGACTGGGAGAAAAGACATTTAAAAAGATTTTCATGCAATTTCAAAAACAAGTTTTTGAATTATCCTCCATCATAATAAAGGAGCAGTGTGTCAATCATTATAGAATTGTCTTCAGAAAACCACATGACTGATGGGGGATGTGGTGGCTGAATCTGTGTTAGAATTTTGAACCACAGACTTGCTGTATGGCTCGTTTGTTGGCAACACCTGGGCTAGTTGCTGCCGTCTCACCTGCTCTGGTGCACCTGTTTTGATTTTTGCATTCATTTGTACAATATAATCTTGAAATGAACTCACTTCAGATCATTTTATGCCCTTTTTGAGTTGTTTTTTGAGCTGTGTCTCATTGTGGCTTAGTGTTGGTGCCACAAGCATCCTGGTATTATGAAAATCAGTTTTACCATTTCAGCTATTTCAATTAGGTATTTACGAAAAGTAAATAAAAAAGTAAATGATTTCGCAAAAATTTATTTTATTTATGTAGACAGCAAATTACAGTTATCATTGTTACAATACACAGTATCTATCTTTTATTATATTCAAATTAATCCTGCCTTTAGTAATACAACAAGTCATCTATAAAAATAAGAAATTACTGAAATTAAAAAAGACATATTTACATTAAACATGCATATCAGACTCTCATGACAAGGACATGTCAGGGTGCAGTTCAGGTTGTTTTGCCACTTAAACACAAGACAAACTGACATTTTGTGCTTCTTTACTTTCATTTGGAGCTGTGTTATGTATTTTTATACATTGTGCCAAACTGTTGTCGGAAAGTGCAGTTGTCCCCACGTTGTTCAGTAATACATTGCCTCAGATGTCTTTCACTGAGTACACTCAGACACGCACAAGGCCTGAAGAGATGGCGGAGAACATGCTGAGTTGCTACATTGCTTCACATGCATCACTTGCACCTCAGCAGTGCAGAGATGGAGTTTCAGGTCGGTTACTTGCAGGATGACATTTTTAGCGCCTGAGTGTTCCACGCATGTCCTCGTAAACATCATTGCTGGTGACGTGCCTTTTTTTCACTGTGCTGCGCAGAGTCTTTGTCTGGTAACAACAGATATTGTTGACAACATGTTAGATGCAGGGCTATCCCATGTGAAAAATATTATACTTATTGAAGAATGTACTAAGTACACTTTGTGTATTTTTGTCACCTTCAGGTATACTTAAGTGTACTCAAGTTGTACAACAGTGGGGATTCAACAGCATTCAAAACACACTTGCAGCACAGTTGCATTATATCACCATTGTGCTAGAAATACACTTGAATATACTTAAAATGTAATGACATTAAAGTACACTTTAATTAAGCATACTAATAGTGTACAACAAAGGATTGAAAATTAGTATTTAGTACATTTTATTATTATTAAAAGTATTTGTAATCTAGTACACTACAATTTATAACAAACAAGTACTTTAAAATTCCACTTTAATGTTCTTATTTTGCACCTTATTGTTCCTATTGTTCTTATTTGCACCTCCATTTGCTGTTTGCACCCCCCACCTTGTGTGTACTGTAGAGCTTCTGTAAAAGTGAATTTCTCCATTGTGACTTTAATAAAGTCTTATCTTATCCATCTTATCTTATCTTTAAGTACTACAGAGTTAGTATATTAATTTTTAATATTAATATGACCACGTTAAAACTACACTTTTTAAAAGTATATGTAGAACATACTTTAGATTAAACACAAAAAGTAAAAGTGTACTTGTAATGACTTTTCTTTACTTAGACTATATTTCTAATACACTAAAGTATGCTACTTTTGACCTGGGATTATACAATGAGTAATAGGATTATTGTTCTATGCATTTTTTGTCTTAGCTCATAGTTTATCTTTACAATGTGCCAAACCTGTCTACAAAGTGTCATTTTAAAGTGACACACTCAAAAGTTTGTATATATTCATATTCACATTCACTTTTTCCACAAATGATTTTAGGTGTATTTGTCAAACTGTTGTACTGTTATACTACTGTACTGTACTGTTGAGCATAACGAGAACGTGTTCCGTTGAGAAAAACAGGAACATGGAAACATCCCCCAAGATTCCAGTAGGACTTGTGAGTCATAACAAAAAACAGTCTAATCAAGAAATGCACACAGACACCTACACACACGCACAAACACACACACACGCACACACACGCACACAAAACACTTTGGTACCTTGAGGATGATCCATATGAGGAAGCCCATGATGATGCCAAGCAGCACAGCGGCAGAGATCACAACAGACACCAGGACCAGGTTCTGTTTCTCTGGCTCACACTTCTTCACCGTGTCTGTTATCAACACACAGTGTGTTTATCTGAGACTCGAGCTGTCAAGGTTTTCTTTTTTCATAATGCTATCGTTGTGTTGGAATTTTGGGTGGGAATATTTCTTTTGCACATTGCTGAGGTCACTTTGCATTTTGAGGGAAAATCTTCCAATTTCCTTAGAAAATGTTGTTTTGGAGAATATACACACTTTCTGTTGCAGTCTTCTGTTTGAAATGGTGCAGAAAAAGCACAGAATGCGTGTGAAGTGACTGTGAAACTATTTACCTTTTATTTAAATTAGGTCGAGGAGTCATTTGTCATTTGTAGTCATGAAGTTTCACTTGCAGTGAAGTGGGTAGAAAGCAGGGATTTAATCTAGTATAAATTACGTGCCTGTGACTTTGCAGTAGTATGAAATACTCCTGAACTGGTTACAGATAGTCTGTTAATGCTTATGAGAATACAATACATCAGTTGCCGACTACTGCAATGCATGCTTGCTGTGTGGATCATTATTAAACTGGCATTCAGAAGGAACTTCTGTCGTGTGGAATGATGATGAAGTTGAATTGTAAGAACTGAAGGTTTTGTGAGATAATATGTAAACTGAGACTCACCCGCCACCACCAGGAGCACTGATCCGCTGCCTTTCTTGCTTACGGATTGACTGGACTTGAGGTCAAACTTTGAGTAAAAGCACCAGTACGGCCCCGTGTCACCTGAGGTCAGGTTTCTGATGAGAATGTCCACGCTGGGGAATACTCCGTGTAGCTGAAGTCTGCCCGTGAATTCTTTAGAAATGGTGTTTTTTGATGTGTCGTTCTCTATGACCAAAACATGGTCTTCCCCGAGGCCTCTCTTCAGAGTCAGGAACTCTTGGTCTGGATCAGGAGATCTGCACTGGATAGTGACAGATCCTCCAAAATCTCTCCACACCACTCCACCGCTCTCTGTGTAGGGAGACACAAAAACAGTTTTGTCTCATTTCACATTTTAAAAAATCTTTCTGAATCCACCCTACCTGGCATTAATTATCACAACACAGATTCGTATCATCCTTAGGCATTATCCATGTGATCAGACTTACCTGGGCCAGTCAGCGCTGTGCTGGAGAGACAAAGGATGGTTACGAGTTTGAACCAGACAGCGCACATGCTGACAGACTGTCATACAAGGTTCACTTGAATTCTAACTCTTCCGTAGGAAATGTATATGTTTTCACCCACATCACCCAGCACGATTACTAGCAGCAGCACGTGACCTACATCACAGTGTTTGTGGGCGAGAAGCTGACAGCATAGACAGACTTAGATATACTGTAAAAAAAACAACTTTGCTCTGCAGCAACCCACTGAAAGTGAAGATGAAAGCAGGACTGCTTTTATCAGGCAAGACCTTATCATGGTATGTTTTGAGCGCTTGCACTAGTGCAACTGCAGCATTAGCAGAGGGTGAAAGGTCCCTGTTTCACAGCAACAGTGCCTGTTAGTGGCAGAAGAAGAAACAAGTCTGAGGAAAACCAGAGTGCTTGAAAACCAGAGGTGGAAGAAGCATTAAGATCTTTACTCAAAATACAACAATGTAAGACTAGAGTAAAATCTCTGCATTCAAAATCCGACTTCAGCTACATGTACTTCTAATATCAAAAGTACTCATTCAGCAGAAAATGAGGATACATTTTACCACACAAAATTCTGCAAGAAGGAACGCTACAGCAGGTCCTACAGTCCTACAGCTGTCAGAGTGTTCAGCTCCAACGTTGCTTAACATAGCACTGGTTTCCATATTCAGACTGTCTTTTGCACTGATGTATGATTTAATTTTTTCATACACAAATTCCCTTTCATACACAATTTACCTTCCAATAATTACTTTCTTTATTCACTCTCATTGACTACTCTACCTATCAGTACATACTGATATTCTACTGTGACATATATTTATTACTGTGCAATATCATAAATGCTGTAGTCACCTCATCCACCGTTTTGCAATTTGTGCAAAACCTGTGAAATCCTGTAGTATTTTTGGTAGTATATTTTTACGGCAATTCTTCTTATAGTTCTTGGCAGCAACTTATATATATATATTTTTTTTACATATTTTTCTTTTATATAGTAATTTGTATAAATGTACAAATATATTGTCAGCTTTTATTTTGTAGTTTGTATTTCTCTATCTCTGTTGCAATTTTTTTTCCAACTGCCGCTACTGCTGCTGTAATACCCAAATTTCCCCAGCTGGGGATTAAAAAAGTCCATCTTATCTTAAATTAGTATTTTTTTAATATTTGAGAAAATTTTACCTCTTAAAATAAAGCATTTTAGGAGTTTAAAGGGGAAATGCCTCTTTGGTGAGGAACCATTGTGTAAATGTGTAACATGTAAATGTATAAATGTATGAATTTTGTAAGCTTATGGTATATTTTTAATGTAACATTTTAATATCTAAAGTAACTAATAACTAAAGCTGTCAAATACATGTAGTGGATTAAAAAGTAATAATAAGCATTTAGCTCTGAAATACAGTGAAGTGGACGTATGAAACTGCATAAAATGAAAACACTTGCATACGTTTAAAAGGTGGGTTTACTCTAAGTAGATGCACTCATATACAGACAGCGGTGGTGTTAATGCCAGCCAATGCACATACATATATGAGGAGAGACCACATCCCTGGCTCAGTGTAATCACCAGATGTGACATCAATCAATACTCAGTTATATGAAATGAATTTAAAGGGTCAGTAAAATTCTGCACAGACAGACCGAGACAAAAAGTAGCACAGTCATCCCAGATTTGATAAAGCTTTATCAATTCAAAATGACAAATGAAAAAGACTTGTTGCGACAAATCATAGTTTAATTCTAAGGCATAACACATGTGATCGGTTTTACCTGAGGCCCAGGTCAGGGCTGTGCAGGAGAGACAAAGGAAGGTGATGATGGTAATGAGCTTTAACCAGGCAGCAGACATGCTGACAGTGACGGTATAAAAACACTTCACATGACTTATGAGGCCTGATCAGGAAACCTCAGAGAAATGCTTGTGCTCACACCTCAGGATTCTTGACCAAAACATGTGACCCTCGCGTGTGAGTCAACTAAATTGTGAAATGCAGACATGTTATATGCAGTTCATTGTAATGTGAGATTGGCAGCTCTCTTTTTTTACCGTCTCAGAAACAATTGTTCTCAGAAGTCACATGACTCACGCTGAAAGTGAAGCGGGACTGGTCTCCACGAGACCTCTCTGAAGCAGCAGACACAAAGAGAGACATTAGCACTGCCTGATGTGTTTTTCAGAGCTTGCACTAAGGGGATAGGGTGTCAAAGCATATTCCAGAGCGAAAGTAGGTCAGAAGTTTAGTTTTACAGTGTTTGCATTGCCCTCTAGTGGCAGGAGAACAAACATGTCTGAGTGGTAACCATAGAAGAAATACACCTCTAGTTAAAAGCTATTTAGCATTATCACTATATAAACCTTTGATAAATGTTTTATTAACACACTGTAGTTCCAAGCCGATAGAAGTGTTCCCTGTATGTGTGTACGTATTCGCCAACAGCTGTAAATCACCCTGCAGGCCCGGATGGAGGGAGTGGAGGCTGTTTTATGAACACAGAATAAATGACAACACAACACAATACTAGAAAGTCTGTCTTCATTGGAGAAGGTACAATTGTTGACAAACAGTAGATATTAATAACCACTTACATCTGCTTAAAACTACCGTATAGTGTGTTACAAACCATTTTAATGTTGATGTAGCGTTCATAAATGCTAAATCAGGAGGTTAAAGTGTTACTGATATAGGATGCATTAGGACACATGGATATACTCATATAAAGATAGCAACAGAGAAAATGGGAGCTAATGCTATATTTGAGATCTATAGGAGGATAAATCTCCAGATATGACAGAAAACAATGCTCAGTTAAGTGAAGACACGCCGAAAGGGTTGACTCATGCCCCCATGCCCGTTTTATTTGCTGAGATTTCTGCCTCCACGCTAATACAGTGGAGGTCAATGGAAATTTGTTATTTGTGCTCACAGCACTAAATACTGATATTGAACAAAATTCAACAACAACATGTCTTTGAAGAGCCTAAAAAGAGACTAATTCTATTTCTACTTATTCTTAATTCCAAAGCAAACAAGAAAAAAGTGGGATTGAAACACTAAAATGAAAAAAGCCAAGAACATGATCCTACAGTTAAAACCACCACACATGAGCCTCTTTATTAACCAAAACCTGAGCTCAAATTTGGCTCTTGCACGGTGTGTAAAGGTGGTCCCCCTCTGAATACATCCTCAGAAACCCACTTCCTCATCAGTAGGCACATTGAAAAGCATGAAATCGCATGGACTCTAAAATTCACTCAGGCATGCAGCCAATCTCTCATTTAATGACACAGAGTATAAAGTGAGAAAAAACTAAATAAACACATCATCTTTTTGCGTAACTTAATACTGAAACAAAACATCCCACCACATATCAGGACACAGTATAGCCATGTACAGATTGCTGACAAGGTTTAACAGCACAATTCTGTATCTAAGATGATGATGATTGTTGTCCGAAGCTGAAATGACCTCAGCAAACTCCATTAACATGTCAATGTCCTGAGGGAACCTGAAAAACTCCACATCAATAAGATCAATAAAGGCTTCCGCAGTCTTTGGAGATGAATTCAAAAACACACACCCACCTCCTGCTCCCTCTGCACCCCTCTGGGACAGAATAAAAAAGGTCCCTGTCCATCCCACCGCTCTTCCCCCCATCAGCTCCCCTCCTCCAGTCTCGTCCAGTTAAGAAGGTGCACTGTGAGCCGGAGCAGACGCTGCAAGGAGGGTTTTTTATGCTCCCTTTGTTACTACGGAAACAGCCCTGTCCATTTGCCAACCAGTGCTTCCTGTTTAGGGCTCCTGGTGGGTGGGAGGTGTTATGTGTTTTTGAGCCTGCAGGACAATCAGGAGGCTCTGTCTCTGGTCACAGAGAGCACAGGAAGACAACAACAATAGAACACAGGGACAACATTAACCTAATCATTTAGCTTTTTCTTTATAGGCCTACGATAACAGAATAATGAGTTATGAGGATACTGTTGGGCAGCTTTCATGTAGTAGTGTACTTCCTCCCACAGGTCTCCTTCCTCCTCCTGCCTGCTAGTTGCTGAGTCAGTACAGTATGAATGTGGCTGTTGATTGATTGACTGATTGCCATGCCACTCAGAGATGACTCATCTCATTTCCCCTCATCGCTTCCACACTCTGCCATCATTTTCCTTTTGAGACATCTCCCGGAAGACACACGGGCCTCATCTGGAGAGCACACGGTATAATGACCCTGTCAATACACTGACAGCACTGAAACGAGCGAGCATGCTTACGCATTCATCACAGACATCAATTAAATGACTCGGCATATGGCTCTGGGGGGAGGACAATGGTAATCTCCCGTCTTTCCAGAAAGATTAGCAGGATGATCGAGGGGGATAGACAAGAGAGTCTGTTTCTAATGTGGTTTTACTGATTAGCCGTTGACCAGGACAAAACAGCAAACTGCAGTGTTACATTTGTTTGCTACAACCAGCGATGGAGCCAATGTTCAGATGTTTTACTACAGCATCCAAGATCCATGAAATGTTCAAATGTGGATCAGTATATCAAATTATTTTCTGTCAACTGACAAATCAACTGATGGTTTTAGTTGTGCTTCTGTTATAAATAATAATAATTCTGTTATAAATAATAACAAAATTGAATTTCTAAGATGAGTAGTTGTCTAATCTATGTACGTTTTGTGTGTAGTAATCTTATTTTGTAAAGTAACCAGTAACTACAGCTCTCAGATAAATGTAGTGGAGCCTAAAGTACAGTATTTCCCTCTGAGATGTAGTGGAGTAGAACTAGAAAGTTTCATGAAAAGAAAAGACTCAAGTAAAGTACAAGTAACTCAAATTTGTACTTAAGTACTTGAGTAAATGTACTACAGCAGCAGCAACAACAACAAAAATGCTGTTGTACACCATCAGGCGAAGACTGAGGAAAGCACCAGAGATCCACGCTGACTCTGTGCCTTGTGTCTTAAGGTATAATGAAAGGCACAGGACTTTGCCTGTGGGTACAGCACTTACTGAAAACAAGCCTCCATTGACTGCACTCCAACATCCTGGCTTTTCTCCAGGGCAGGAAGTTCTTTTCCTGATCTTGAGTGACCTCTGCATGCCTTTCACTGCAGATGAGGGCTTGAAACACGCTGCTGCACCGCAGCACTCTTCGCGGGCTGCTCAGGGTTTGGCTCTGAAGGAGCTCCAGTTGTTGCTCAGGAGGCTGAAAAGAAAGGGACTGAAACTGTTCTGATAGCAACTTTTATTCAGGTCTTCCTTTTGGTTGACACCTACAGCATGAAGCTAGTCTGCAGGCATATGAAGCATGCACAATACAGCGGGAAGACACTGTTTGGTTAAGCCCATGATGAGCACAGCTTGAAAACCTGCAGAAAAATACTAAACTCTGATGCTCAAATGACCATTTCTGTCATTCCCTGTTATTTCTAAAGAGTGTGTTATCATTGCTAAGATGATCTGCCCTCTGGGCCCCTTCAGCTTCACAGTAAGAGGCTTACGAGGACTCATCAAGTCAACAATGCAAATCAAAGTCAAGGAGTTAAGACAAGATGACTTGAAATCCAAGAGGTTGTAGCTCTATGTATGATAAGAAGTGACATTCATGACTATTTATGCATTTGCTGCCAGTGTGAAGGTGTGTTGTGATTTCCTTTTTGCATTGCATACCAACAAAGACAGTAAATACAGTTCACTAATTCAAGGGCTTAACTGAGGTCCTGAAAACATACAATTTGCAGTTAATTCCTGAATTTTGACATGAGATACTGTATATGGATAATGACAGCAACTACGGGTGACTATATCTCATCATAATAAGGACAAGACAAAATTTCTTCTCCAAGAAAAAAACTTTCATTAATTGATGTCATGTTATTCTGCATTTGGTAGGTAAATCTGCAAGAGGGTTGCAGATCTACCTACCAACAGCAATGAGTCACCACCACTTGTGTAGTGCTTGATTCAGGCAGTAACTCATATGAACTTTTTACTGTGCTCTCTGAACATGTGAAAATATGAAAAGGGACAATATTGGATAAGTCTGATATGTCTAATTAAAACCAAACCAACAGATGCTGGTAAAGAACAACTCCTGTGAACTGTATGTGCTTCTCCTGGGGCTTAAGAAGGCAATAAACTCAGACAAGCATTTCCAAATAAAGCCATCTTTGAGGAATGCTGTTCACGGTAATGTTTCATAAGTAACATTACATCTTGCCTGAATCACATCACCTTTTGAATGCAACTTTTGTTTCGAAAATCCCAACTAGCCTTTTTGACAAAATGCAACACCTATCTGACATCAGAAACGCCGCGAGGAGAGCCAAATATCCAGCGTATGATGTCATGACAGATAGTGCAGTTTCTCTTTTGGCAGAGCTGGAGGCAGCTTTCGTGATTATTTTGCCTGGGCAGGTTTCCAGTCACAGAGCCTGTCTCTGCTCTCGACGGCCAGTCTTAAGACTCCATCTCACTATACAGAAATAATATTCAGCTCCATGTGTTGAGCCATTCATGCACGAGAAAACTGAGGAGAAGCAACAGTACTGCTGATTTTATGCCCACATTTCACGTTTTATCTAAGTCAATTGCAATACCCTACAATAAAGTAACTTGTCTGTAACTACCAAAAAAAAAAAAGAATCAGCCACAGGAAATTCATATCAATCTTTATTGTATTTAGAAATCCACGCATCAAATCTTTTTTATTATTTTTTCCTTTACCATTTACAACAGGGAAGAATGAGGGACAAGCTAATCGTCATGCCTTTCCCAGCAGGCTCGATGCACTACAGGATGGGCTGAAATGGAAGGGTGGGGGGAGGGGGAGATACATAAAGTGCTTTTGTCAACAGTTTTCTTCTTTTAATAGAAAAAAGGATCAAAACAAAAGGTTTGAGGGTGGAGGGAGAGGACACGGGGGTCCGTGGACGTGACAGCACGAGTGCATGTGAAGTAGGTGAAGGAGGGAAGAAGGTGACAGGTCGATGAGGAGGAAGAGAGTGATGGGGGTATTTATTTTTAAAAAATAAAAAAAGCGTTCGAATGAAAAAAAAACAAAAAAAAAAGGAGAGGTCTCAACCCAGGATGAGGCTGGACTTGCCCCCAGGTGGGTTTCTTCGGCCGCCCGTGGCGGCGTTGGCACCATCCGACGGGTCAGAGGGCTGTGGCATCTCCTTCTGCTGCTCTTGCTCCTGGTGCTCCACATCGTCAGGACACTCTGCAGATGCAGCGAAGAGACAACATGTTAATCCAAAGCATGCAATAGTGGCTGATATTTAATGAATGCAATCACAGGGTGTTTCCGGATCTTACTTCAGAAATCACTTCAAAGAGAACTGCTACTCTTATATTTAAAAACAAAAGTCAAGACTCTGATCTTAACTAAATGTTGACTTATGTATTCACTGCTTTTTGGTTGTGAAGGCTGGAGTACTAGAGTAAGGTTAGGCAGCTCTGTAATGAAATCACAGTGCTGAATTATTGGGCTCTCGTTGTCCATTAGTGCCCGAATTACTGTAGAAATGTGCAAATTCAAGAGGACTTTTTCAACTTAAATGTCAAAAATAAGGTCAACACTTTATTTCATGTCTGTTTTTAGGCTGAATGGACACTCAAATATTCTCAGCTTGATATAAGAACAAGTGGAGTGCTGCTGTGACGCCTGCATAAATTATGGGTTTATGAAGCTGATGACACAGATATTGGGGCTGCACAGGGCGGCCTGGTCGATCCAGAAGCTCCCATATTTAAAATATCTGGGCCAGATTCTCTAAGGCTTTTGCAGCCTTTTGTCAGTTGCAGATATGACTGGGGTTGAAGCAGGATACCGG
This sequence comes from Chelmon rostratus, assembly GCF_017976325.1. Taxonomy (NCBI): domain Eukaryota; kingdom Metazoa; phylum Chordata; class Actinopteri; order Chaetodontiformes; family Chaetodontidae; genus Chelmon; species Chelmon rostratus. The sequence continues at coordinate 12,920,295 of NC_055674.1, read as the reverse complement.
CTTCATGGTATACTCCTGGTATGAAAATTGACAGTTATCATACCAGGTACATTTGCTTGTCTACAGTATTTAATTCTATTGTATTAGATGTTATTTAAAAAATTAGCTCAAGTTGATATGAAGATTCATGTCTGTCAGGACAAAACCAGTCCAAACAAACCCCAAAAACCTCCTGATTTAATTAAAGGGTCATTGTAATCAACAACAATAATATTGTAATAACATATAAGATGGTTATTGTACCATGAAAAACGGTTTCAACCCTCTACCCCAAACATGTGTGCTGTATTTATCAAACAGACGCACCTGGAGTCACAGTTTACGAGTCATTTGTGCTTGTGTTTAACAGGTGTGCCTCTCTCCTCATCTCATATGCATTTAAAGGAGGATCGTGGGTATAACAGCACGAGACATGTTAACAGAGGATGACTGTTTTCCACTGGTATAACTGTTATACCTTTGTGGAGGAAAATAACAGTAAAATAAAGCAATGAGGCTTTTATCAATGAAACATAATATCTGATTACTGAAATGAAAGCTAATAGTGATCAGTGTCTTGTCTTGTCTTATATCACTTAAGATCCTTTTTGTGCCCAATTAATGTTTTTATTGCCTAATGTTGCTAATTAGATGTATGCTTAAGATTAGAAAATTAGAATTCTATGAGTAATATCTTGAGTCATAGTAACAGTTTCTTCTCAGGCGGAGTTGAACCATGGCCTTGTTGTTCACTTGTTTCAAAGAAATGTGTGAAATGAAACAAATCACTCGTTACACTGTTGATAAACTGGCTGAAGCCCTCACCATTTTTTGATGGACATATTACCAGCAATACACGTATATAACGCACTTCAGAGAGCACACACACATTCCAATCGTATTCAAAAGCAGCAGTGAATAAGTGGTTTGATTTCTAAAAGTCCACTGAGATGTGCGGTCAAACCCTCCATTATCTGAGGAGCCAGCCGCTCTCTCACAAACATGCACCTGGAGGTTAATAAAAAGCTTTTCATACTAAGTGAAGCCTGCCATCAAAGAACAGCTGCTTGACTACAGACCATCCTGCCATCATGACAGGGGGAAAAAACACATCAAAGAGATAATGTGTTGTTGAATTAGAAAGGGAGATTGTGTGTACTGTATCTTCAAGGTACTGTAAAAATGATGGTATGCCATCAGCATATTGGACAAGACAAGTCACCAGAATCTGATTTTTCTGAGGAAAGGAGGAAATACCTGATTGGTTATAGGGCACCATTGAGCTATTCACTGAATAATCTAAGCCATGGACATTGTGAGACTGTGACAGTTAAAAAAGTTCAACCCCTCCTTATAAACATTTCAAGAGTTCAGGATACTTACCATCATTTGCTTGTTCTTGGCCATTTTCAACCTACAAAGAAATCATAGGACAATGATATCAGCTATTGTTACTTAACCAAAGTGACTTTTTTCATTTGTAAATAAATAAACATGTTTTTGTCCATGTTCCTGTTTTGCCATATCTGAATCCTGTTTCTTCTACTTTGTGACAACACAGTGACCTCAGCAAACAGGCTCTGGACTGTGTTGATACTGTTACAACAAAGCCAAAACAGAAAGTAATGCTTCTTTATCCAGACGCTAATAACAGCAGCTGTGCCATCACCAGCTAATTATCAATAATTAATAACACACCTATTGAGCCCTCTGTCCCTGGACATATTATATATTTTTAGTAGATAAGTCATGCCTTCATTTACCAGGTGGACCCCTGCCCTCGCATTATATCTCCTGACAGATACCCTGTCTGACTGTTTCTTCATGGCTCTGTTAAATTGGTCATTTAGAAAAAAAACCCACCCATGTCAGGCAGTGAGGACTGGCACACTCCCAGAGTAAAAAATTAAACCTCCATAGGGATTACAAATGTCAGTGGAGAATATCTATCAAACAACATCCTGGGTCAGTTTCAAATAGATGGATAAAGTCATCCTTCCCCCACTGAATTTTCCACTGAACTGTTTGGAATTATACTTAATCTATGACTGAGTGCTTTTCAGCTCCCAAACTAGGCTGTGGCTCTGTTTTGGAAACAGCGCCTGTCAGACTCAATGAGAGGTACCTCTTGTCTCTGGGTCCAGACCAAGGCTGCCCCAGAGTTGTGGATGGTGGTCAGTTCCGGTTGAGGGTTCTTGGGGAACAGAAGAGGCTGCTGGCATCTCCTAAGTGGGGCTGAGGGCTCCCCGCACAGGGTTCCTGTGGGTGACCCGCCTGGGAAGGTAGGAGTGAGACAGACAGAGCAACAAACTTATTTAAGCAGAGTAAAATACACTAGCTGTCATGCGTATATTTAAATGATCCCTTTTTGGCCGGTGGATAAAATTTAAGATAGATAGGAAACTCAAGAGACAAATGATGAAACATGACTAAGGCTTCCGAGCAGCAGAGTCATACCATATGGACACTAATCCAATTAGCTGCAAAGCCAGCCAAGACCCCAATGTTTCTAACACATGAGTCTAACCATGCTCACCACAAGATTCATCTTCTCAAATTTGATAAAACATCAGCTTTATGAGGGAACTGGACTGAAAAAACATGAGACAAAATCACTGAGAACCAACAGGAAACATCACCAAATCCGCTTGGGCGTCTGCAACAGACCCAGAAACATCGTGGAACATTTCCAGGCAGACGATCTGATTGCCAAAACTCACATAACCCTGTAGCGCCTGCATTTTCCTTTAGCAGAAAGAGCATTAAAACCCAGTGTTCAACCCACTGTGGTGAAGCAGGCCGTGCTAACCAAAGCCACATAAGGTAACAGCCCAGCTCTAGCCCTGAGGGCCAGGGAGGGGACAGACTGTCTTTGTCAGGGGAACAACGCTGCTGAGGAAGCAGAGGAGTGGCCATTGTTGTTAATAGACTGAAGTGAATCAGCACTGTTGAGAGCCTCTATCACTCAACAAGGGCTCCTTCATTATTGGCTCCACATTTCTGTGTCTGATCAATTCTCTGGACAGTGAACGACAAATAGCAAACAGAAGAGGATTAAACTAGATTCACGGGCTGGACAGAGATGCATTATGTTATCATCACTACAGCACATAGCCGTCTACTTAACCTTATAGCTCTCCTGGGCCCATGATATAAATGTATGATAACGCTGACCTCACCGGTCAACAAGCCTGGTGACAGGAACAGCAATCATGCTGCTGCTGATAGTCTTGGTCTCCTCTCTGATTAGGGAGTGCTTAACATGTGGTCAGAAGCTGAGGGCACTTTAACAAACCAACAGCTCTGGTATCTGAAAACCATAGAATCCTGAACAACAACCTGCCGTTATGAATAAGAATAAGCTACTCCTTGTGGAAGCCATGAAGACACCTTTAGGTTGGTTTACTCAGCTTTTGAGATATCAGTTTCTCTGGTTTCTGCCATCACCCCGACACCATTAAAGCAAATGAAATTTCAAATGTTCAAAGCATTAAAAGACAACTCCTGAAGAACCCAACAACAGGTCTTTCAAGAACTAACATCTTAGTCACTCTGGATAATCCACAGATGTTACTGTGAACAGTTCTCACTGGAAATATGAGTTACTTAGAATTAGTCCCTATTAACTGTTCACAGTGCGGTCTATGGATAATCCAGAGTAAACCGGACATTATCCGAGGCTGAGTCAGGGAGTGGATATTTGAATTCTGAACCACAAACTACAACATAAGCTCTTCTTACAGTCTATGTAGACCTTCACTGGTCATGAAAATCAGGCCTGCCCGATGGCTCAGTGGTCAAAGATGTGTGGCACTAAAAGGGAAAATTTACCCCGAAATCAAAAATACATTTTTCCTCTCTTACCTGCAGTGCCATTTATCAATCTAGATTGTTTTGGTGTGAGTTGTTGAGTTCTGGAGATATCGGCTGTAGAGATGTCTGCCTTCTCTGAAGTATAATGGAACTAAATGGCACTTGACTTGTGCTGTTCAAGGCCCCCAAAAAATACATTTGAAAAACTCAGTGGCAATATGTCTTTCCAGAAATCATAACCCAGTTCCTCAAGATAATCCACAAACCTCATTGTGAGTAGTTTCAAGTAGGAACTATTTTCTTTCTGCCTTTCTACACCTGATAAAAGCAAGTTAGCCCTTATCTGACATTGCTAGCTTAGTATATTGTTTATAGCTAACTGATACTGCTAGCTAACGTTACCGCTCAGCCGAGGAGGACACCATTCATGTTTAAGACCCATGCAGTCATGAGCATGACTAGATGCTCGCTTACAGATATACAGTTGGTGGGTGTAGCTGGGTCATGATTTCTAAAATGAAACAGTTGTTGAGTTGTTGTTTTTGTGTATTATTATAGCACATTGAGTAACATAAGCCAAATGTCATCAAGTCCCATTATATAATCAAGGGAAGGCAGACATCTCTACAGCTGATATGTCGAGAACTTAGCGAGTCACACCAATACTAGATGGATAGATAGCATGACAGGTAAAACGAAAAAAAAAAAACAAAAAACAAACACACTTTTTACTGTTGGGGTGAATCATCTATTTAAATGCAACATTTTTTTCTTTATATGTCCTGTAATTCTAATTTCAAAAAAAGGCTAAATGCAAAGAAGTATCTTCCAATTTCTGCAGGTGTACACAATGACAATGTCTTTTCATGACAAGGCTGATGGTGTTGCAGGACAGTATTCACAACAAAGTGCTTGTTGTTCTAGATACTCGAGACATGTACTAAGCATATAAAAAGGTGTATTTTAAAAAAGGATCTTTGCAAGAGAGCGTGCCAAAGCAAACACACCTGTTCATCTAAAATAGGAGTTCATATCCAGGTCAGACAGATTGCACAATGCTTATAAAACCTGTTCGAGTAATAAAGTTTGCTCATTCAGGCATAAAGAAATATCTTCATCCAGTTGTATCCGTTAAAGGGGGACAACTATGAGATGGCTACCCTGAACATGACCTAGACCCAAGTGAAACAATGCAAGCAGGAAAAGGTTTTGCTGTGAGCAGCTGCAGGCTGTAGAGGTCAGAGGATGGAGTAATGATTTTAGGGTAAATGCTTCATTGTCCACACACCAAGAAAATTTGATACACCATGTTTTCTATAAAGTGGCCAGTGTGAAAACATGTGATCCTTGGCTTGTGAGCAACTTCAAAGCCCTGAGCTGAAATGGAATCCTGCTGCTGAATTTTCCTCTTTACGCACTTTATCAAATCTTTGAGCCTTAACCAAACGTTGCAATAAAGATTATGCATACTGAAAAGTGATTTATGGCTAAAGCTTTACCTGGATTATCATAAACATATTGGCAGGCCCAATAATGACAGACTGCATTGATTTTTCATTCGAGCCTCTGTGGCTGTATGTTTGCAGTGACCTTGACAACTCAAAGCCATTTACAGGTCTCATATCCCCTTCTGCTGCGATTGCCTGCTGCTCCTTGTGTACTCAAAATAAAGCTTCCCTCGTGTCTATACAAGGCCACACATTTCACCAACTGACACATTTTTTTAGCTGACCTATTTCTTTCCATTGAGGGCCGATCCTCATCCCATTTAACAAAGCCTGGCTTCAAATTACCCTTATCCCAGTACTCCAGGGCTTTTTGGCTATTACACTTGTGGAATGTTCTTTCTGACAACCTAAATGGAAAAATACTAAATAATACTCCACTTTGTATCTTTTCCTAGCTCAAGTTAGAAGAATTAATTCCATGGTACTTGGTGCTTCCACGGTGCTTTTTGCTTACTTAAGGCTTCTGGTAGCTCGGTCTAGTTTTGCACGATTGATCTTGCCCTTACATAAGTGCTTATACAGCCTCCCTTGTGCAAAACTCAAATGATTATTAATTTTAATTAACATTAAATCCAAACCCTTTTGTCTTTATTCAGTTGGCTTTGATACGGTCACATGGAAAATGAACTAAAATAGGCTAGAGTGAAATTAGATTGAGTTACTGGGTGGATTGTTCCTCCGATGAGCATGGGGGTCCTCAGGTTCTGCAAAGATGCTGGAGGCCATCTTGCTCTTGCGCTGGGGGGTTGCATTGTCATCTGTGCCGAAGGAGAAGCTTGAGTCCCCGCCTGGCGGTCGTAGTACCCTAAAGAGCAACAAATGACGGATTATAATGTCATTTGATTGACATCGTGCTCACATGCTCCCAACTGCCACCTTTTTCACCAGACTAAAAAAAACTCATGTCACATGCCACTGATCAGCTGCACAGTGGGGGGGGGGGAATAACATGAACTAAAAAAATCAATAGTCAAATATAACATGAGGACGCCTCAAGCTACGTAGAGCCTTCTCCCTACTCCACCCCAACCCTTTTATACACATACCACACACACAAAAACTCACAAGCTACCAGCAAGGTCTCTGCTCTCTAAGCCCCGGCTGTCAGCCTGTCAGACAGACAGTCACAATCTCTGCCCAGCAGCTGACTCCAGTCGCATATAATCACAGAGTTAGCTGGCTTGCTGCTGCCTCTCCTCAGCACAGATTCCTTTGCAGTGACACAAGAGGGGTTGGTGTAAGTTCCTGGTTGCATTATTACTCCATTATTAAACGAGTAAATGAAATTTGATGCCTCTTTTGGGTCAATATTTCACAACAGAGGTGAAAAGTCTGAGGTGCACAGCTAATGTAGGTCATCTAATAAACAGACGCTTCTAGAACACTATAGAAGGCGTGCACGCAAACCAGTGCTTGATAAACAAAGCCCACTTTACACTGACATTCCTTCCACCACAGGCTGAACAAAAGGAGCACGATAATGAGCAGGGAAACCCTTTTTCCTTGCCGTGCTGAAGGACAGTTGGGGTGGACGACAAAAACTGATGTGTTTGCAGAGGCCGTGCTGGACCCCTCCCTCTTTTTTTCCAGCAAACTCTCCTCTCCTCAGAGTCCCTGAAGCCACCAGCTGACACACTGAGCAGCTGTCCAAGGGCCAGGCGGGCAGATGGAGTCCAAAAAACAACTCTGCTCTCCAAGCAGAACTACAAAAGAAAGCAAGCAGAGGAGGAAAATCCACGCAGGGTGGACTGCACCGACGTGAATTTTCTCAATCAATTCTTCGTCACACTTGGCTGTGACAGTAATGCCTAAACCAGACTTCACCTCCCGGCCAGAGAGGATGAGCTCATGCTTTCCACACGGATTGCGATGGGGGGAAAAGCTTTCAGCTGCCTGGCAGCAGACCCCACCCTAGAATGAAACTGCAAATAATATCAATGAAATGGCATTAATGTTCAGAAGCTTTAAGGGCAGCTTCAGGCAGCTGGAGCAGCTCAGCTCCAAAAGCAAAGATGGCATGCCTGATAAGGCAGGGCAGGAGGCTTTTGATGGCCTACTAAGATTTTAGCCTAATTCTGCTCAAGTTGCTGCCGTACGGATCTTTTCCGTCGACCAGCAGCAGAAATGACCAGCAGCTCATAAGGGGGGAGGCTTTAAGGAGCAAAAGCGAAGAGCTAAGGAAAGATTTACAGGCTTAGCTAGCTCAAAGCCCCCACCCAAGCCCCCGCATCATCCGAAAACAGCATGCGGCTTCAACACGCTTAAAGACTGGCCGAGATTTGACGCGATCACTCAGAAAGCGCTGGTAGTAAGTTATCACTTTTCCCCAAAATCTGGTTTATATGTCTTTAAAAATCATGCAACATTACTGAGCCACCCATAATGTATAGTTGTTTTCTTTGCATTGTTTTCACTGTAAAGGGGGCAGGAATGGATCCAGACGAGACGCATCACTTACTGGAAAGCTGTGACTGCGTGTTTGGAGGATGAGTGGCCCTCTTAAGGTGTTTTCCATGAGTACAGAGGTGGTACAGATAGTGTGCGCCAAGCGTAGACAATAGCGCAGACATATCTATTGAAAGTACAAATTGACATTATTTTAATTTTCTCTAAACTTCCATTGGCCGTAACCAACAATGAGCCGTATCAGTGATAATGACATGTGCAGACCAAATTCTCGTCTAGGATTCTTCCTGCAGTCAACCACATATTTGGACTCTTGCTCCTGAGCTGTATCTTTGGTCCTCTGTTGAAGAAACTGCTACCAAACCCACAGATAATAGATTAACTAACGTTCAACGTTCAGCAAATCACCACAGGGGAGCAGCCCGGACTTGAACTACAGAAAAGTTACCTTGCAGTCGACCACAGCCAGTCGAGAGGTAACGTTACGACCATTTCTCCCAAAAAATAGATGGTAAACATCCCTTCTCTTCCTTCTCCCTAAAACTCCCATGTCTAATTATTCTACAGCGCTCAGACAGGCTAACCTAACTAACTTAGTGTAGCTAAAGGCTATATGGTGCATCAGTCACCCAATAAGATTAACTTAATTGGCAAGACGATGTGACACTTTATCTAAATCCAGAGAAATCCCTCGCCATGCCACCAGCGTGCTAATGTAAGGTAGCAGGCTGCCTTTCGGCAAACGCAGAAAAGAGGCGTTTGCTAGCTCCGAGGCTTGCCCGCATCACACTTCTTTTGTTCCTCCATGAAACGTTTTCAGCTTCTTTTACCTGGAGCTGCTTTTAGAACCGGGGCTCATTCCTTGAAAGGTGGTGGTCGTCGTCATCTTTATGGAGTATTTCGATGTCTTGGCTGTAACAAATAGTCAATGAGAAACTAATTTAAAAAAAAGTCCTACTCCTTCCCCGCAGAGATGCGACAGGATGTAGACTCCACCCGACACTGAAAAACATAACGAGGACCAGATCCGTTGGTTCTGCGGTGCCAGCCCACGAGACCCATCCCACCAGCGTTCGGTCAGCTCTGATTGGACAGAACATCACAGAACTCCTCTCTCATTGGACAGAACCTCAGAGCTCGCCTCTCTTGTTGGTGGCAGGGCTCGGCTTCATGGCAGTGATCAGACAGCCCACATCCTTGAGGGCTTTTTTCCCCCGTTATGTGGTCTACTGGCATTGATCATGACTATCTGCGAAATGTTTTAAATTGTCAATAAAAACGTCGGTAAATCTGGATCCTCGGTTGAGGATGATCCTGGGACTATACGCAAAAATGACTGCCTGGACTTGTGCTCTTGTCATACTTCCACAAATACATTTTACAGTGGTTGTATTTCTGCCCAGACAGACAGCCAGACAAAATTAATGGAAATTTGGAAAAAGACAATAGCTTTATTTTAACAGGCATCTTAAAAGACAATACAGTCGTTTATTTAACTGAAACAACTTTTCAGGCTTCCCAAAATTCAAAACTTGGCCTAGTTAAACAATGAATCCAAACATTTCTCTACACGTCCACTATATAAAAATGTAGAAAATCAAATATTTATTTCTGATGATAACAGAAAACAAGTGACATTCCAGCCCCATTCCCAAGTTGGGTATACAGTTCACTAACACGAACAGATTTGCTGGACACTGACCAAGCCTGGCGCAACAACCTTTGATCAGTTCAGTCAGTTTTATTAATTCTCACTCTATCACCCGTCCTATCAGTCTGCAACCTTAGAAGAAGCCCTTCAAACTGCGAAGGGAAGTCCTCAACATTTATCACAATACAGCATGAATAAACAAAATTCAGGGTGATCTGGATGTGGTTTATGTACAAAAACAGAAAAGTAACAAGGGAAAGAATGACATTACTATACAGCAGTTGTGTGTAGCAGAGAAAAGACGACTTCTTCTGCATGGAATTCTGTTGCGACAATAGGACAAGTTGCAATGAAGCAGCTGCTGTGTATCGCAGGCTGGGAAGGTTGGCTGTGTTAAGAAGGAAAATAGTGATGCGTGTGGCTGATTAAATCAGGCCTCCCGTCTGTTGTTGAAACACATCAATTGTATCTTCATCTTCCATTTCCAACTGTTAAGAGAGAAAAAAAATATTTAAACATGTGTCACGTGACTGAAGTTCTGTCCAATTTGTGATAAATTGGGCTTATATTAAACAAAAAGCGTAAAGTGACAGGAGATACACTGTATAGAGGGGAGGGGGGAAGAGCAAATGTCAAATCAAGATGTTGCAGTGACATGGTATGTGCCCCAAGGCTGACAGCATGCTCTATACAAACTCGACTTTGTTGTTTGCATAAGCAAAATGGTGCCATTGCGACCCAAATGAAACACTGGATTTGGATGCGATGACGGCCGTGTGCATAGACAGGCTTGCATAGCATTGCAGTAAAATGCAATGACACACAAGTTGTGTCTACACCAGCCACTGATTTCAGCAAGTCTATCGGCATCTGTATAGTGTCATACTCAACACAAGTTCAAGAACATGGTAACTAAAGTTTAGCTTTGTGTGTTCGGACGGCCTGAAGCATCTACATGCTTGCCATGCCAGCACTTCCTAAACTGTGACTGTCACAAAGACCTCGTGTGTGTCTGCTTTCAGCCTACAGACATTCCTACCACATACTGTGAGGCGACCTCCTGTATATTTCACTTTTCTCCTGTGTATTAAACTTTTATGTCTGTGAGTGTCTTTACGTTCTGCAGTTTAATTCAAGACCTGGTCAGACACTGGACAGATTCTGAGGTATGTGTGGACTGTGATTACTTTGTTTTCCATCATATTTTCAACATAGTAGCGAAAAAAGGGAACACCAAAAATGACTAATATGAGCTCCCCCATGAAAGGCCACAGAACAGAATGTATGAAATGCAGCATCTACGCCTGATGATTAGGATGCTTCAAATGCATCAGCACGAGTGATGACGCACGTGGAAGTGCATGAAGCTCATATGAGTCTGCTACAAACCCCCGGCACAGAGCGCCCCATCAGTGTGCATTGTTTTCAAAGCACACTATTCCATCAGTTTTAGGTGTTTACACTCATTGTTTCACGACTTCACACTTACCTGTGCTGGTGTGTCTGTCTCATTTATTGGCTGTCCATCAAATCTGAACCTGATTTGCCTCATTGCAAGTCCCTGGAGAGACATACAAATAGAAATGTTTGTTGTAAATCAAGCCTGCACCACCAATTTGTTACACGGACAGTGCTAACCAGACATTTACCAACTCTTTGAAGATTCAACAGCCTGTGTCAGTGGCTATGACAGCTATTTCACACGTTAAACCATTTTTTAAAGTTTAACTTTTAATTTCCTCTGTGAACTTGATGTAAATATGATATAAGATTAAACGGCCGAGAACCACCGAAAACGAAATGTCACTGTGAGGTAAATGCATAAAACCACTGAGTTTTCTTTTTGTTTCATTGTAGCTGAGCGGGTCTCACAAATGATGGGCTGGAGTTATCACCTCTATTAGTACTACAACTACTAATAATAATATAGAAATACATTTAAGCGTGCAGCATATTCCAAACAAAGTTATAAAGTGTTTTACAGTCAGACGTGTAAACAAATACAAGCACAATACATTGCTATTACTTTTGGGCAAGACAAAGAAAAAGTGGTTTGATTTATAAAGATGTAGCAAAATCAATTAGACAAGCCACAAAAAGCACATACAGCAGATTTTAATGAAACCTCTGTTCTAAAAGCCAAGTAAATAACACAGATATTATATTATAGCACATTAAAGGAAGTACTGTCTTGTTAAACGTATGCCTGCTGATGTTTGAGGGTCACAGAAAAATAGTGAGTTACACTGTCTGCAGCGAAACACGAATAAAGGAAAAATGAAAAACATCTGGTTCTCACTGATTTTTAAAACTAAGCTGCATGACAAACATGTCTCTTTTCCCCGCTGGCAGTCAGAGGAATAGACAACACTGGTGTTGGGTTTCCATTCTTCCAGAGTTGAACACTCATTTGACTTTCAGATAAAACAGGAATGTCAGAGGTTGTGTTACATTAGATTTTCTCTTCTTCACTTTTAGGTACAGATACTTCACAATTTATTGTTATCATCAAACCTCAGGATTGTTTTTGTGGCCATAACAGTGATTGTACAATTTTATGAACTGAACTGGCACACGTCCCAATGTTCCCCAAACTCGCTAGAATAAGTCATAAGAATACGTCAGCATTCTTGCATCCCATTATAGGAAGTAATCTGGCAAAGGACAACTTCAGAAGTGATTTAGCTCATAACGGCTGACAGAACAGATTAGATATCTCTTGTGATTAAGAAGTGGAATCGCAGAATGAGGAGCAGATAAGGAGGTTTGGTTTGGGGGGTAGAGAGAGGGACCTAAAGTCTCTTAACTGTGTTCAGCTATCAAGGGAAGATTTGCATTGACTCTGTAGCCCTAACAACATTCAAGCAGAGCTGGATCATACCCAATAAGCAATGAACAATAACTCTTTCAGGAAAAAAATGAATAAAACACGATAGCGATGAATTACTCTTCAATCAGCATCATGTGGCTTTTATTTTAGTTTTGAACTTTCAGCAGACTGCAATATTTTTAGGTGGTTTATATGTGATGTGTTGAGTTCTCCAACATACCAAACCGTGACCTTACCATTAAGTAAATATCTGCAGTCATGTCAAATAAAAACCACAGTCAAAGCTTTTCTTTACCACATCACTTATATGGTAAATAGGACTTTAAATTGCCAAGACATAAAGAGGTTAAGATTGCATTATTTAGAACACTGTGCAACAAAAGGTGAAATTACGAGTCAACAAGTGCTTGCAAGGGTAAAAGGGCTGAAAAGAATTACTCTTATCATAGCCTTTTTAGTCTTCAAACAAGATTAAACATGTGCATACTTCAAAGCTGTTGCTTCGAACCATCAAGCAGTTCAAATAATTATTTCCATATGATGTAAATGCAGCATAACTTAGCAACATGGCTCTTCCCAGCCCTCCTCCACACCGTCTATGCAGTTGGAAACAGACTTCTCTATTGAATGGGTGAAAATTCAGGGCTACAAAGTCTGTGCTACGTGACAAATATTCCACTCTGATGTCTTTTTACTGGCAAACATTTTGACATGTCATGGCAGGAAAAGCTCAGGATAGTTAATAAAGTTAATGATAGCTGCATTACATTCAGGTGAGCCAGTTCCAGGGCCCCATTATTTTGCAGGCTGACTCACTGGTGCGACTTACTGGGACACTTGAACGGAAGGGAGCCACCATTCAAATGTTATGCACTGCATGGAGTGAAAAGGCCAGTTAAGAGACGGCAGGAGTTTTGCTAAAAATTTAAAAGAGGGACTGTAGGTGTCATTATCAAACATACTGTTCCTAAAATCCAATAACTAATAACAATACAATAACAACTAATAACAAATCAATGGTTGCATTAAATGCAGTGGGTGTGAGTAATAGTGGAGTTGCTACACCTTTTGGCTCCAAGATTAAGATAGTTGTTGGGGGCAATGTTGTCTCAAAACTACAGCTCAGCATTAAAGACAAATTCAGAGCAACTCCAACGTTTTTTTTACCTACAATACAACATTGCTCATTCCATTTGAGATGTTATAGTGGTAGCTAAACACATCTTTAAAGCTTAACAGCTTATAACAAAGTAAAAGTAGGCCACAAGATATTTTACTCATGTAGTATGCTTTCTTTTTGATTGTTAACAGTTTTCTTGGGGTTGAAATGAATTAAAACATCTCAACAAGCACACAGGCGATGGGGCGAATATCATAGCTAATTATCTTTGCACCACCATTTGCATTATGTTATTTGTTACACATGTTTCACAAGTCAAACACACACCATACAATAGCTCTATGCCCCCCCAGAACCACTGCTTCTGTAATAAATTTGCAGCATCATCCTCAGCGCTCACAATCAATCAGTGGTGCTTGTTGTGTGAAGATGTTGCGCCGTGCCCACCTGTCTCTCGCAGTAGGCTTTCATGAGCTTGATGAGCGGCGTGTGTCTTTTGATCTTGAACTGCACTACCGATCCATCCTGACCCGCTACCTTCAGGTTTATGTGTTCGTTGTTTTCTGTCTTGACTGCTTCCTGCAGGATGAAGTCAGAGAGAGAAGAGCAGTTAACATACAGTTCTGGAAGGAACCAGACTGGGAATAATTGACCTACAACAAAAAAATATTCAACAACAATACAGTGTATTGGCAAGCTCTAATTTGGCAAAATCTGTACATTTTATCGATCACAAACACATTTCCTGGTTATAGCTTCACAGATGTAAACACCTGCACAATTTCCTGTTACTATCAAAAACCCAATACTTTATCAGGTGCTGCAATGTTAGACCAGTTTGGCCTCTTGTAACTCAGGATGGGCAACTATCATTATTGCTGACATTTTACAGACTCAACTACACTAAATAAGTAATTGATAAAAGAAAAAAAGGGAAGCAGTCACAGATTAGATGAAGATCTACAGCAGGCATCTCAAACCGGTTCCATAAAGGGCCGCGTGGCTGCAGGTTTTCATTCCAACCCAGGAGGAGAACATCAGGCCGACCAATCAACATCAAGGGATCACTTAGTTATCAGCTGAAGACTGAGATCAGCTGATTAATTGATTCCAGCCAGGTGTGCTCCTCCTTGGTTGGAATGAAAACTTGCAGCCACACGGCCCTTTATGGAACCGGTTTGAGATGCCTGATCTACAGGTAACAGGTGCTTACTTCAGAGTGGATGAACTTCACCTCCAACATGTCATTAAGGCAAGTGGGAAGTATGATTACATACTGTGAGTCAAGAGGCTTGAAAACTGGCTTTGCTCTGGAGTTTACACTCAGGCAGATATCCCTTTAGAACATCTGGTTGACTTACAAGATAGTGCCAACAATATTTTAACAATATTTAATATACTAGATCTTTGTATCAATCATGATGATTAACATGTTGTTTAGTTCTGCTAAAATATGGTTTGTAAAATGTATTTCCAGAAAATGTATTTTTGTAAAGATGCACATTTTTCCCGGAGCACATTTTGCTTTTTGTTTACATTCTTCTTCTTTCAGCGTCTACAAAGTTGGCCACAGCCTGATGCGAGCACCAGCAAAACAAAAGAGAAGACTGTAGTTTTGGTGGCAGCAATTCTTCCACGCATACCACATCTGAGGGCACAAACTCTCTCACTTGCAAAAATGAACACACACAGCATAAGCCATTCAAACACGACAACAAACCCTCGCACTGGTAAACTGAGGCATGCACTGAGGATGACACCACCTGGTTGGCTGTGATCAAGGAGAAAGCGATCTGCGCGCCTGTGGATGCGCGTTCACAAACCTTCCGGTCTATCAAAGTAGGTATAGCTGGTAGTTGAAATTTAGCTCTCAACTTTAACAAGGTAAGGAGAACATGTGAAAATGTCCCTTTTATCTATGAACCTCTATGCCACAGATCTGGTTAAATAAAATGGGATATTGGTACAACGTGGAGACACTCACCTTTGGTTTTTCATCAGCCATGGTCACTCTTTTGGCGCTTCTCTACCCTGCCACACAAAGAATACGAGTGCGCGCACGGTTAAATATTTCGAATCTAACGTGCGCGGCCACGAGCCAGTGCGCGTCCACAGCACCGGGCTTTGACTGGCTGCAGGTAATCACGAGGATGAAAGCGCAGTCTGGGCATGGGCGGGAGAGTCCCAGTGCGCGTTAAAGAGACACTCAGCAACACATGAACGCGCATAGCGATGTTTTTCTTTTTCTTATCAGGTTTGTGAAGGTATAATTATGGCACAGCATACACCTCATTACCCTGCTGACCTCTCATCACTGTTGCATGGTTCAGTCATCATCATGATACAATTGACAGACTAGTAATGTAGTATTTGCACTTTTTGTTTTTCTTTTTTTTAACCCTATAAATCCCAGCGGCCATCTTGTTTTTCCGTGTGATGATGAAGAGCCACTAAAGCTACATTAAAAGGATTACATTTACACTTAAAGAAAGGGTATTTACATAGGTCAAATCAAAACACTGATTCTTCACAGAATTCAGCAAAAAATATCTGTATGCTTTGTTTGTACATGGATAATAGAATAAAACAATTTCTATATTTTGATAATTCATTACTTCCCTCTGGTATGTGAACCCAGTTCGCACGAGATTTAAAGCAATTGATTATCTGTATTAATGCACTTATTCATTATGTATTTTATAGTTATCTATCTATATTTCGGGGCAAAACCATTAAGAGCCAAAGGCAGCAGATGGAAAAACAGGCAGGAGGAAGGGCAGCCCTTTCATGGCGTCATCACCCATGCGCCGCAAGGGCTTTCGAATGAACGAGAGAGGCGCGTAAGCAGCATTGCACCTGTAGTTCATGGCGTGAAGTGTTTACAGCCGAGTATTTAGTCATTTTCTATACATCAGTGTATTGATTAGATTGTTCCCTGATGGAGGAGGTGGACGTTGAGCCGGCAATCACCGTAAGTAGCCGCTGTAGCTTAGCTTTCTCTCTTTCCCTCCACTGAATAGCATTGCTAACAAGCTAGCTAACTATCGCAACAACATAACCGAATGTCCGTTAGTGTAAGTTGAATACGTATACAAACACAGAAAGTCCCAAAACGCCTTTCAGAAAAGTCAGGCACATTAACGCTTAATAACAAAAATATATACGTCTTAATGCGTGTCAAACGTGTCAAAGTAGTATAAACATACATACATACATATATACATTATGTATACAACAGTAGGAGGGATTTAAGTACAATTTAAGTTGATACAAAGTTGGAAGATTTGCTATTTTGCAGAAAACAACTTGAGTCAACAATTTACATCTTTGCATTACCTCTTTTACAGAACATTCCTGCAGCCAGTGATGGGACACATTTAGGATTTGCATGGGGACCTGGTGATATCCTTGTGTATGAGACCCTTTACAAAGCATCAGGTATGTATAGATGTTGATACAAACCCTCGCCTAAGGTCTCACACTCTCTCGCCCTCATTCTTGCCTAATGTCACACTTTTATTTCTTCCTGTCCTGGGTTTTCAGGTGCTGCAGGATCAGGATTCCCCGTCATCCATGAGGTCAGGAAAGATGAGGACATATATTCCCCTATTTTACGCAAACTCTTCAATGAGTCACATCACATCTTTGTTGGCCTCCAGACAATTAGAGAGGACCTCCCCAGCAAGAACAAAAAACCCCAGTAAGGACACCTGATGAACAAGTCCTCTCTTCCTGTGCATGTTGCTGTATTGCTTTCCTTTTGCCATATACTTGCAAAAGGTAGATGAAAGACCCACATAAGTGACTGAATATCATGATTTGTTTCCATCTTGCTCCTTAGATTTGTTAGTATCAGTAAAAACTATAGATCTGTGATACGAGCCTGTATGGAGGAGCTTCAGCAAGTTGCAGGTGATAATTTTGAAATATAATTTTAACATTTTAGTTCTTAATGTGATAACATGTGGATAATAAAATTGACCCTTTACCCTTTTCTGCAGTTTCTACAAAAGTTGCAGAAGTGGCAATGCAATATGGAAATCAGGTGTGTACTACTACTGTATCTGTGTGCCATACGATGCAGAGATGTTGCTTCCTTATGTGAAAAGCATGCAGGATGCCATTTGTGTATTTTTGTATAGTATTGTAAAGTTATAGATAAATATATTATAGAGTATAGTTATGCAATCATTTAGTATTACCATTAGTTATCTTTTAGTTGAATGGTATTGTAATGATATAGTAATGCACAATTTGTAATGGCAAGAACATTTTATTTGTAAATAATCTACAGTAAGTGAAGGGACAATTAATGCTATGGTGCTATGGCAGAGGAATAC
Organism: Chelmon rostratus; assembly: GCF_017976325.1. Lineage (NCBI taxonomy): Eukaryota > Metazoa > Chordata > Actinopteri > Chaetodontiformes > Chaetodontidae > Chelmon > Chelmon rostratus. The sequence goes on along the minus strand of NC_055674.1, from coordinate 12,902,648 downwards.
ATATCCGTTATAGGCTGAAATTCACTATTGCATTATTTTGTTTCTATTTACACGGTCCTAACTCCGCCTCTGTTCTGGTGTGACAGGTGTCCATCCTTTTGGCCATAGAGCTGATCTGGAATCTGTGTGAAGTGCTGTTCATTGATGCTGCTCCTGGTTAGTTTGATTTTGTGCTTATTGCGAAGCTCCCTCTTTATTTTAGGTATACATTTTATAACTTGACTTTGAGATTATGAAAACACCTATATGTGTGCGTGTGCGTGTGTGTGTGCGTGCGTGTGTGTGTGTGTGTGTGTGTGTGTGTCCGTCCCTTCCCTCAGCGGGTTCCCTGCTGCTCCACCTTCTGGACTGGGTAAGGTTACACAAGGCTGATGTGGATGAGAAGGCGCGAGAAGTGCTGCAAAGTGAGAGCCCTGCTGAGCACCATGACTATTGGGATGTGGTAGGTGCAACACACTCACTCACTCACACACACACACACACACACACACACACACACACACACACACATTTATGTCTTAAACCTGAAAATATAAAATATGCACACCTAGCTATATGCACACCTAGCCCTCATTTTGAGCAGAGAGGCTCTCTCCTCTCAGACTGATCCTCAGCATTTCATCTGTTACCTTGTTTTATGTCTGGACTGTGCAGGTGGTGAGTTACGTACTGCAGGGCAGGTTGGAGGAAGCCAGACAGATGCTGGTCAAGCAGGCCACCCTGCAGCCTGCTGCCAGGAACATGTACAAACTAATGGACACTCTGCTCAGCAAGATGCCCTTCTACAATGTAAGATCATCTTTCAATGATTTATTTCATTGTGTGTCTTCAGTTGACCTTGGTAAGATGATATTTGCATGTTATTTTATATTCCTTCTAGCCAGAATTGGTTCACACATGGTTTGTCAAGTGTAGAAGGTGCACAACAAGATTTACCTGACAAATTGGTGCCGGATTATTACAAGCCATTTTTGAAAAAATGCAAGGTAGAGGACAATACATAGAAAGACAAAAAAAAAACAAAAACTTTTCGCTCATGCAGGGAGCAAAAATACACACCAGTTCCTGATACTGGCACTCCCCCTCTGTTCACAGATATCAAACAAAAGCTTCAATTTGTTCATTCAAAACAGGGTTGACTTTTATATGATTCAGACTAGCTCATAAACCAACCAGTTGAGACATTCACCTCTGAACTTCCTGTGATAATCCTCCAGCCTGGTGGCACCCAGACTCTGACAGAGTTTGATGTGAAGTGGAGACACTGGCATGAAGAGGTTGACCGCTGCCTGCAGGACAACTCTTTTGCTAGCAGCAAACATCTGGAGCTCATCTGCAAGGTCGGTGATCTTGTCTCACTAGCTGTTGTCTATCTACTTCTTACATGTATAGAATATGTAAAATGTTATCTTTAGTATATAGGGCTGGGTGATATGCCAAGAATATAATCCTGATAGTTTTTCCATATTGATCAATAATGAAATTTATTACAATATATGATTTGATGATGCTGCCAGTTTAGAGCATACTGAGAAAGCTAATGGTTTAGAAAATATTTTGTGATAAAATAATATATTGAATTACATCTAAATGTAAACATTTAACTCTGCAAACATGTTTTATCTGCCTTAACAAAAGAATACAAGTTAGTTACAATTTTAGAGGGAAAAAAGAAAAGGAGCACTATGCAAAAAATTAGGGCACGCCAAAAGATTTCAGCTCTCAGATAACTTTTACCAAGGTTTCTGACCTTAATTAGCCTGTTAGGGCTATGGCTGGTGCTCACAATCATCATTAAGAAAGGCCAAAAATACCCTTACTCCTCAGATGTTGTCCCAACATTCAGCAGCCATGGGCTCATCTAAGCAGCTGCCTGCACTCTGAAAATTAAAATATTTGATGGCCACAAAGCAGGAGAAGGCTATAAGAAACAAGTAATGTGGACTGCTGAAGTTGAAATAGATTATTTTTGGCCGCAATGAGCGCAGGTATGTTTGGAGAAAAAAATGGTGCAGAACTTTGTGAAAAGTGTGGGGCCTTTCCCTTTTTTGTTATTTTGAAACTGTAAAAGATGGAAAAAAAGTAATCTTGCTCGAAATATTAAAGAAACATGGCATTTTTAACTTTATGCTGTTTGGACATCAGGTCATCTTTTATTCACTCAGCTATTCACAGCAACAGAAATTTTGACTAGCGTCATCATTACTTGTGCATGCCACTGAATATGCAATGATAAGTCCTGTTTAAGACAGTGGAATGTACTGTTTTGTTAAGTTCTCCATACATCTGTGCACCTATACTTGCAGATTTTAGTGCTTTTATTGCACTTTGTGAGTTTTTAGATCTCAAGTATTAAATCAACACCTTTTCCCACCTGTCCTTCACTTAATTTTAGATCCTAGTTGGGGATGAAGACACCTTGCTGGAGCACAAAGAACTGCTGAGCACCTGGTACCATTTCCTAGTCACTAGACTGCTCTTCTGCCACCCCACAGTCAAACCCACTGAGTTACACTACTATGCACAGGTAAGCTATACTAACTGCTGCTGCAGAATCCATACTCTCTGCTACTACATTCATGTTATTTACTCTGTGTGTGCGTGTGTGTGTGCACATGGCAGTCATGCATGACCATGTTTCTGGACCCGAGGAGTGTCCCAGAACCCCTGGACAGCATCTTACTGGCTGCCTTTGAGTTTGACATCCATCAGGTCATCAAGGACTGCAGGTAACATGCAGGATTACCTTCGTCTGTACATACATTTATAAAGTACACACAAGCCAGTACGTGTTTATGTCAATGCTCTATAAACTTTAACACTTTCACCATCTCCTAATTTCTACACCATGTGTCTCTTCAGCATTGCTCTCAACAACTGGTGGTTTGTGGCCCATTTGACAGACCTGTTGGATCACTGCAAACTCCTCCAGTCTCACAATCTCCAGTAAGGACTCTGTTCGGCTGCGTTGGTCCTTGCATACACTTTTAATCTGGAGATAACAAGATTGGACATTTGAGTAACATGTACCATGCCATTCTTCTGTGTGCGTGTGCGTGTGCGTGTGCGTGTGCGTAGTTTTGGCTCCAACTTGAGAGAGTTTCTCCTGTTAGAATATGCTTCCGGTCTCTTCACTCATCACAGGTATGTTATCTAACACTCAGTAGACTCATTAGGTATGGAAATTCTGGTTATTTCTGTCTGGAATTACTTTTTTCATTTAAAGGTTTAGATTTTAAAAAAACATGAAACTATAATATGTTTATGATAATTAATTTGCCAGCAACAGCAGCATCATAATATTGTAATTGGCCTCCAGAAATGTCTCACCTTATGGGATGTTTTTTGTGTAAAGTCTGTGGCAGTTGGCCGTGGACTACTTTGACCACTGCCCAGAGTTCGGCCATGTCTACCTGGAGCTGCAGATTGAGCGTGTTCCTTTAGACACGGAGCGCAAAGCACTCAAGGTGCTCAGGATCTGTGAGCAGAGGCAAATGTCAGAGCAAGGTAACTCTTTAACTCTCGGTCTGTCTCATTCTCTAGTCTTGCACAAACATAGACATGAATATAATCGCATGTTTTTTATTTGGACCTTTTAATTTCTTGTCCTCCTCCAGTGCGGAGTATCTGTAAGATCATGGCTATGCGTGCCCTGAGGAACAACAGACTGGGCTCAGCTCTCTCCTGGAGCATCAGGGCCAAAGATGCTGCCTTTGCCACCCTCATTTCAGAGAGGTGAGTTCCCTGAACAACACACTTATTGTTCCAGATGTTTCTCAGCACGGTTGATGGCTGTGCTGGAACCTTTTTAGTAGAACCATCTTCAAGCCAGCACTGAAAAAGGACTTTCTAAACTTTTGCCAGATCAAAAAGTGGTTTGTCTTTTTCTGCTCAACACTATTCTGAAGCATCAATCAAGGACAGGCTCCTGTGTCCTCCTCAGACTTTGTTGTGTGTTGCTTCTTTTCCAAGTGGTTTTAAAAGTGTGTGTGTGTGTGTGTGTGTGTGTGTGTGTGTGTGTGTATGTCAGGTTCTTACAGGATTACTGTGCCAGAGGGACCTTCTCTGATTTGGACCTAATAGACAACTTGGGTCCAGCGATGCTGCTCAGCGACAGGCTTACTTTCCTTGGTATGAACTAACCACACACACACACACACTCTGAAGTACTGGTAGCTGCTCAACTTGTGACTCAGCCCCTCTCGCTAGTTAAGCTCACACATTAAGCGAGGGAACATTCAGTCAGGGCAGATCTTCTCCTGGACTTCTTCCCTTGTCTCTTAGGCTGTCACATGAGACATGAGTGCACAGAGAGCTATAAATAAAGCTAAGAACTGCTTAATGCAGCAGCATGTGACGCCGTGTTTTACTGGAAGAATATCTACAAAGAGATAAAGCATTTATAGTTGCAAGTGCAGTACATTTAAAGAAATGGCCTTTCTATGGATTATGTCCTATTGTAAACTCTGCTATTTGGATCGTGCAAGGTGTTTGCCTGTCTGTGTGCAGTTTGTCATTATTATATCGCCATCGCCAGTGTAAGCCAGACAGAGATCTGCACTCTACTGAGTGCACTCTCTGGTTTGTGAATACATATGTGTATTTATTAAGACGTCATACAAAGTTCATTATTTAGTGTTTGCCGTTTCATTGCTGAAAAAGGAACATGCACAAAGGCTTTGGTGGGTATCAGTGATGCTCAGAGCACTGCAGGAGGGGTGTTTAGTAAAAGCAGATTCGTTGTAAATATGAGTGTGAGCAGTTCATTTAGATGAGAGGCAACATGATGCAAAGTTATCAAAGTGCACTTCTATACTGTATGATCACATCTATGGTGGCATTAGCTGAGTTGTAATCAGGCAGTATTGACTTGGGCCTGTGTCGCAGTCTGAACACGTTGCTCCGTTGCCATCCGTAGGGAAGTACAGAGAGTTCCACAAGCTGTACGGAGAGAAGCGCTTCAGCGAGGCGGCTAAGCTGCTGCTCTCCCTCATGACGGCCAAGATCGCCCCCCGAAGCTTCTGGATGACTCTGCTGACCGATGCCCTGCCGCTGCTGGAGCAGAAAGAGGTTGGTTACCACAGAGTGTTCACTGTACTGTGGATATGGACAAAATCATAATAATCACAAGATATTGGTTTCAGTGTAGATATATAACCAAGTTATATTGGAATATCAAATTGATATTAATGTTTTGCTACATTTCAGAGTGATCATGATTCAGTTTGAGTCTCTCCAAATAAAACAACATATGGTTTTAGTTTGATAAACATCTGTCTCACTTGCAGCAGATTGACCCAATTCTCTATTTATTTGTGCTTATTCCTGTCTGGGAATTGTCTCATAGTTTCAGAGAACTGCGTGTCTGTGACTGGATGATAAACGTGTCCGATCATGCATTTTGAGTTACTAGTCTCAAGACTCAATCTTGAAGTGGATCATGCTTCTCTTTTGCATTCTTTTGACAAAATGAATTTTACGGTTAGAAAAAGCATGAATAAAGGTGGAACATCAGTGTTTGGTCTGTGGCTTATTTTGACTAAAGGGTTACTTTGTTGATTTTTTTTTTTTTTAAAAGGTGATCTTCTCAGCAGACCAAACCCATGAGCTGATGTTCTGTTTAGAGGAGCTCACCTCCTCACTGAGCACCACCGCTCCCAGCACAGACAGGCCCGTGCAGGTACGCATCTCCTCACGCAGCCGTAATCCTGCCCTGGTGACAGTGTTGTCCTGAGTCTGTTCATTGTTTGTCTAAGAAAGTAGCTTTTAGTTGATGGTGCAAGATCTGTTATCTGTGTTTTTGTCATTTCAGGATGAGGACATAGAGCTGACCAAAGTGGAGCTCCTGAGACTCGCTCTGGCCAGGAATCTGGCTATGGCTATAGTCAAAGAGGGAACTGTGGAAGCATGAATGGTGACTTTAAAAAGAAAGGCTGTCTTTTGCATTTTTGTACTGTACATATATTTCAAGTGCTCAAAATGTGCTCTTTGATAATAAAACACTTTTCATGATGTATGTTGTATTAAAATCTGACTTGTGGTAATCCTGTTTGACAATGGGGGAAAAAAGCTCAGTATCAGACATCCACTGAAAGAAATATTTATTTCATGCAGCGAACACATGGCACATCGTACAGTATGTACAGCCCGAACACTCTCTCAAATTTACACGTCACATGTTCACGTAACTTGCCATACAACAAACAATTGGTACATTACATACTATGTACATTTAACACACACTTCTGTACATCCCACATGACAACGAGTTGAGGACTACGGGAGGATCAGGTGGACTGATGTATGAAAATTTTACTCAGCACAGTTCCACTCTATCCCATTGCTGCACACTGCAAAGTTATTTGCCTCGTGACAGATTTTCCCTTCAAGCTATCAAATTTAAATTCAGATTTCTCAGTTCACATTTTCTAGGTTCAGTGATGCACTGAAATACTGTAACAGAAAATAAACAATAAAACAAAAATACTCTCAATACTGACACTGGTCGAAGAGTCAACATCTTTAAATACATAACACAAATATGGATGCTCACTGCTAAGACCACGACTGAAATCCTGACTGTGTGAGCAAATAATTTACTTTCAGAAGAACAAAACTAATCATATGAAATAAAACCAGTTGAACTCAGTAGACTCAAGTCAAAACGAAATATTCATAATTAGAAATGACGATCAAAAGTGCAGTTTGTTGCCTTTACAACATAAAATTCAATACTGTAGGTCCACTAATCTAAAATAGGGCTAAATTAAGTAGAACAACTGATAAAAGTTACTTAACCATGTCAGACATATTGATGGTTGGAAAAAGTCACGTCATAAATACATGGACACTCCTCAATCTTCCTGCAGCAATGACAATGTGACAGTACTTTTCACTTATTATCCAGTTTAACTCCATCCGAACACATCTGCTAGACCCCACTTTCTTATTTCTGGATGTATTCAAGTATATTTTCTGTGGGCTGAGAGAGTGCTCAGCCAGAGGAATGAATAAAAGCACAAATGTTGTCTCTTAGGCTCTGTTAACATAAAGGGCCAGTGTGAAGGATTTAGTGCCATCTAGTGGTGGAGTTGCAGCTTGCAACCAACAGAGTACCCCTTGCCTCCTCCCTTTCCGTGTAATGACAACGTACTTATGAATATTATATTCCATTTCTGCCAATAGATCCTTCTAAACCTTACACACTGGTGCTTTTCAGAGGTTCTTTTGCAATGCATCCTGTCAGTCTGAGGCTGAACACTAATGCATTGATTATTTACAGTACATTCAAAGCTGTATTCATCTTGGGGAAAATCTATTAAAATATTTATCTCAATACCACCGACCTGTAAACACCATGGCTATCTCACTTGCCAGTGTATATCTTTAGTTTGTTAGCTATCTGCAGAAACATATACAAGCACTGTATCAATGAGTGTCTGCTGTTAGCTTCTCGCTGCCAGGAATAACAAAGGCCAAAACAAATCAACAACGGTAAGGAATGTGAAGCTGAAAGGTAGCACAACACACCCCCTCATGGAGCATGACCTGGTCTGTCCCTGCTGAGTGGCAGCAGGCCTGCGCACTGCTATAGCTGACCCCATGTCTCTTGTGGGGGGAACTGGTCCACCTCCCCGACCTCATTGCACAGACGGTCTCCCAGCATGAAAGCCAGCTTGTAGCGCAGACGCACCCTGTCCTGTGAACACACACACAGACACAAAGATCTTTAGGCACAACAGCTACGACAGAACGACGCATGGCTCAGAAATTCTTTGTGGTTTTTGTATTTATGTCCTCAAATGCATAGTATGCAATGTCTGCGGCTCGGGGTCTCTCAATCAAAACAATAACAAAAGATGGAGTTTGATGGTGTCGTGAAGTAGCATGGGATCATGGGAGTTATTGTCTACATTGCTAAACAACCTCCATTGCCAATTGATGGTGTTTTCCATGTTTCCCTGGAAGTTACAGCAAGTAGAGGGGGTAAAGGGGATACAGCACCACTGACAGGCGACCGGATGGAGTGCAAGGTTACCTTGAATAAAATTACAAATTTCTATGGGTTTAGCCAGTTAGTGTTGTTATGTCACCTACCTTTGTTGGATTGGCCAGCAACATGATCTGGGTAATGGAGGCTGGAGGTAGGATAGGGTTAAACGGTGCCAGTTCTGTTCCTGATGGAGGCTGCAGCTTCACCTTCATTGACTGGTGGAGGATGAAAGGAAGAGTCAGTGCTGTATTTTTATGCCTTAGTTAAAGGATAAAATTCACTTTTTGTTCAAGTGTTTCCACCAACAGTGTTTGCTTTCTGAGGGGTGGCTGAGGGGTAGGAACACAAAAAGCAAATTTTGCACAATAAACACACACTTATCTCTGAAAGGGAACCATTCATGCCTGAACTCATGGATGTATTTTTACACAGAATGAGGGCTGTGGATTTTGTCTCCCATCACTTATATTAAAACTCTGTTAGAACAGATCTCATGACAATCTGTATGTAGAGGAGGAACGACATAATGTCATGATGGTATGTGAGTATTGTTTCAAGACTAACTAGTAAAAATGTGAATCTATCCTTTAACAGAAGGTACACGACACCCAGCAAAGACCCCAGGCAGGAATTGAACCTTGGACGTTTTGTTTCTGGAGCTTTAAACCACAAGGACACCAGCGCATCCCACTCTGTTACTATTAATAAGTCCCATGTTACGCATTATTACACATCAGCTGTATGGATAATGGTGTGAAAAAGTTAATACTTGTATAGTTCTTATATTCTCGTGTAGATTTGTGATGAATCAGGAACAAAAAAGGCTGTTCATTAAGTAAGATGAAAATGTGACTGGAGTAAATATGTGTACCTTGGGGACAGCAGCCTGCAGTACCACATTGTGAACAGGCAGGGGTGCTGTATTGAGCATGGACACCACCATTACCAACACATCAGGCCTGCCAGGGGGACAGTCAGAGGCAAAGTTGAGCAGCATGCGAACACCGTCTTTATCGTAGGCCGTCACAGGCAACACTTTACCTGAGGACAGACAGGACACAGCCAATCAGGAACAGGCAGACGTGCTATTCAAAGAGTCTACATCCAGCTATGTATTTCCTTTTTATCATTTATCATTCCTTTAACCCCTCAAGCCCATCATTCCTCGCTCCCTGCCGTCTCCTGTCCTTACTCGGTCTGACGGCCTCCAGAGGGACCTGCACGTTGCTCAGGGAGATGTCTACGGCTCTGGCTGGGCTGCCCTGGAGAGGAGGGTGGCAGGGGGACAGCGAGCGGAACAGTGGGCTGCCCGGGGCGGAGCCCAGGCTCTGGGCCTTGGCATGCGACAGAGCAGGAGAGCCGGGAATTGTCCCCTGGAGAAGAGAGGGTGAGGAGGGACAGCCCTGCCCAGGCACGAGGGTTGGTGCTGCTGCAGGCATCCCAAAGCTGCTTCCTCTGGTCGTCATCTGGCTGGACAAACTGAAAATAACACTTGATGAATTTCTATGACTATATATCTGTATCTATATAACACTTTAGACTGGTCAAATAAAAGCACAAACATGAATTTTAAACACAGTAAAAATCTGTACACAAATACAGAAAAAACAGAGAAAAAACAGTCTAGATGATGGCGTACCTCTTATGATCTGAAAAGCCAATCATGGCCAGCTCTTGCAGAGTCTGGAGACTGTGCGTGGCAGCGGCCGGTTCAGGTGGGGGCCCCACTGGACCTGAACAAGCTACACTGCCAAACATATGCACAGATGAAGCCGGAGCCTGCAGAGGAGACGTGGAGACAAGATCATTCACCCTCTGCCGTTACACACTGACTGACACGCTGCGGTTTGGTTAAAGTTGTTCACAAGTTATTTTAGATGTACCTGCAGGGAAGTCCACTGATTGGGCAATTCACTTAACTTGGGTTTTGATTGGCCACTCAGAGAAGAGGGCGAGTCATTCAGTCCTGAAAGAAGGTTCAAAAGAAAGAAAATCTTTTATCCTAATGTACTTTGTTTGAAGATTTTTTTTATCTGTGAGCTCAGGTTTTATTTCAATACTCGGTATATTACCACATAAAGGAAACTGGAGTCTGACTTTAAAAAATACACTTTCTTCTTCTGGAGGACAGTTAAAGGTGAGGCCATTGAATAAAATGCGACAACTACAGCTTTAAAGCTCACTACTTAACACATCGTGTCTAATTTGTTCTTGTTTGTTTAATCCATACAGAAACTTCAATTCACCGTTTTACGGTATAATGCCGTCAGGGAGCAGTTGCCAGGCAACCAGTGGAGACTCCATGTAGTTACTGCTGTGGATTAAACAAACAAGCCATCACATGTTTTTTAGTGAGCTTTAAAGGCGCTGGGAGGAGGATTTTGTTTTCACTGGTCAGAGCCAGGAGCAGAGCGTATTTGCCAAAATTAAGAATTGTTCCTTTACTTAGCAGCTCGAGGTAGAACCACCTGCACCACCTAGAGTCTTATGTACTACCTAGAGACAGCAGCTCATCATCAAGCAGAGAGAGTGCAGTGGAGGCCTTGTCGAGGGGGGGGTGACTCGGGCTGCTGCTCTGACTACCATGCGAGCCGGCCAGGCGTTTGGGAGGAGGAGGCAGGATAGGGATGGGGGAAGCTGTGGGATTGGTGGAGACAGGATTAAAGGACTGGGAGGGATGGGCGGCAGGTTGAGGGGGGCTGGGAGTGTCAAGGCCGGCGAGGTCAATCAGTGTATCTGTGGTCTCTGTTGGGTGACAGAGAGAGGAAGATTAACTGCAGCAGAGGAATTAACGGCAGGACCATAAAGCAATCACATAAAATGTAAAAAACGTGCAGATAGATAAAAGGCCTCTAACCACTCTCACTGTGACCAGCTGTAGATCGAGGCTCTTCACTGTCACCATTGATGGGCTGCCCCTCAACAATCTTCTTATAGGAGTTGATGACCCTGGAGAGGTCATCGCTGGCCTGCAGGATGTCACCTGAGGGGCCACAGGTCAGGGGTTACAGATCATACACAATGAAATCATCAAAATGTGTTCTCGATAAACAACCAACAAACCTAAACTGGTGTCATTGTCCTCTGTCTCTGTGGCCATTTTGAAAGCAGTGCGCCTCAGCTTGTCACACCGCTCGTAGAGTTCCTGAGAGGAAATACAAAGGAGGCACTGTACAGTTTAAACAGAGCTTTGACACCAGCTGGTGTGTACTGGTGCTCTTTCAATTTCAGTAGTTAGTTAAAGGTCCAGCTTGTAGGATTTAGGGGGATTTACACTAATCAGCACACACAAATGAAAACATATTTATGACTATTATATTCCATTTCTGCCACCAGATCCTCCTAAATCCTACACAGTGGTCCTTTAAACATAACATATATAATACTGCAGCGCAGAGTGAATAGGGTTTGTTCTTCCTCTTTGCTGTGAGAGGGAACGCCAGTCTCTTCCATGTATTAAATTAAAGAAGTGATTACAGTTTTTGTGTGTGTGAGTGAGCGTGCGTGCGCAGACACATACCTTAATGATCTCCTTGTCTGAGTCAGTGGAGCTGTCTTTATTGTAGTGGGACAGCATCTCCGTCAGCAACTTGACGTTGATGTTCACCTCCTCCAGTGTGTGTATACGCTTTGTAACCTTGTGCACTCGAGCCTCGTCCTGACGAAAACAACAAGAGTCGGTGTATATTACACAAAGAAATGGTCACATCATGTGAAGAGTGCTAAAGTAATGTCAACCCCGGCAGAAACTCAAGAGCAAGAGCAGCTTGGAGGTAAATTTGAAATGAATGTGATGAATAAATGTTCAGTTCTGACATGCGTTACCTCCTTCACCATGTTTTTGATTAATCTGTTGGCTTCCTGGAGGTCCTCTGGATTTTTACTCCGGAGAAGCTCAGCAAGCAGCTACACAGAAACGTACACACACACACACACACACACAGTCGAGTTTCCATTATTTCAGAGTACATTACATTGTCTTACACTAATTTCCTGGAGATGTACCCTAACCTTAAACCAAGGCTTCACCAAGCAGCAACCTAGAGCACTGAAAAATGAAGCCAACGCATAAGTGCCACAAACTGCAGTTCCTCAAATGGCCACTTGAGGCTGGTTTCAAAAGCGAGTCAATCCCCATAGACCCCCATATTATAAAATAAAGAAGTAAACATGGTACAAAAAACTGTTTTGGTATCTATGGCCATGTCCCCCATTCATGACCACTGCACAGGAATGAATTTTTATATAATTCACTTGTTAAAATCATATTGAGGCTTAAAGCTATGCAGAATTATGGACATGGCTGCTTTGAGTGAGAGCTAGCTGCCAGGTTCCAGAAACCAGGCTTCATTCTGCCTGCTTCAGCTCCACCCACGCTCCACCTCTTTGCCCGTTATCAGATTAACTGGGAGTTTGGCAGAGTCAGGCACTGCCAAGATGACATCTCACAACATGTGTAATACATGTCCACACCCCCACCCACTTAAACATCCGATGTTACAACTTAAACAAACAATTCTGCTACATTTTTTGTGACGATGGCCTTCAAGAGCCAAACATTAGTTATTTAGAGATACAACATCAGCAACACATTTGGTTTTCCCTCAATCTCTTACCTTGCCCATGTCCTCATTATCAAACACTGGATGTTTAGGTCGTGTCGGAGGAGAAGGAATCAAAGTCCTGTCCAGCGGTAACTCCGGGTCACGTGTTACAAGACCTGGTGAAGAGAGGGAGGACTGGATTGATAAAATACCTTTAGGGCAGAAGTAGTTTTACGTGCATTACAATAACCATGTGAACACACCCTGTCTTCTCAGCGTCTGGTAGGCTTCACTGATTTTGGCCTCATTTGGAAAAGCCACTGTCCAGCTATACAGCATCTCTACAATCTTCATCTTCACCTTCTCCGGTGCACTGTCACCCATGTACTGGAAACGAGGGGTGATTAAAAAGAGGCTGGATAGTAGGACACACAGTCAGCACACTTGTCATTTGCTAGAAATATAAACCTATTTGGAGTCTGCTCACCTTTGGAGACACCACTTTAATCAGCTCATTCAAAAATCTGTATTTTCCGACTTCATTATGAAACCTTCTCCCGCAGTTCTTCATGCATGCCTCCAATACCTGCGCACAAAATCGTTAAGATTAAGTGTTTGCGTCAGTCGTTGAGAAAAGGCTGCTTGCTGACATTTACTTGAAGTATTTCTTACTGTCAGGGCCTGAAGGGCTTCCCATTCTTGTGGTGAGTGGATTTTGTGGACGAGCAGAGGTACAGCTATTTGAGGGCTGTAAGAATAAATTCCTGATGAAAAACTTTTTCTGAGGTGATGGACAAAATGGTCTGCAAATATTTCACAGACATACCCTTCCAGTTCCTTATTGATCTGATCACAGAAGCCTATGATGTACTCCCAGTCCTCCTGTCTGTTTGTTGGATGAGTGGCTTTATCTGTTGGGTAGAGACATTTTCACTATCTTAACTGTTTGAGGGGCATTATGCTGTACAAAATACATCTGAATGCACATTACATCCTACTGTGAATATGGCTCCCTCCTTGTCTTGTGACCACCATAACAATGCAGTATTTGTTAACATTCTAGCACTTTGTAAATACTGATGTAGTGTTTATTGTCTTGGCAGGGCTGCCCATTCATCATTCTATCCTGCAGCAGCAAGTATTAAGCTGTACTGAGGGATACTCATCTGTCGAGCTTCAACAATCACTGCACACACTGAGCTGTCACAGGTAAATGTGACCCAGATAGTGTTTATTAAAGCTCTCCACCCATCCTGCTAATGATGCAGACAGCAGACTGTCATCCAGGTCCCTCTATTAGCAGTGAATCAGCGCGCTGACAGCTTCTGTACTCACGGATTTACCGCCCTGTCACCCGGAGCAATATGTCCAGCTAATTATCTATATTATTTAATTCATAAAACGGGATTAATCACTCACTAAGCCAAGATTCAAGCGACTCCTCTTCCTGGTACGCCATAGCACTAAAAACATCGCGTGATGTCACCAGCGCGTGCGCGAGAGTCCAAAATTACTGTTGGGAATTATTTCGAAACAACAAAACAAAATACAGCATCAACTATTAAAAAAAAAATACAGAGAGACATGTTTTGCCTTGGTTTTGAAATTAAAATCTGCTGAATGCAATTTTGATTTTGTAATTCGCTTTTTATTCGCAGGCATCTGCAGGACATACTAATCCGGGGTCCTAACTGGTACTCACATTTTCAAGATGGCTGCTTCCATCACAGGATTATTAAAACCTTGGACACCAAGGTAATTGTTTTTGTAATGACAAAAATAAAATTAACAGGTGGCGTTAGCTGTCTATTTATTATATCTGTGCTATCGGTGTATTTTTTGTGCAATTCAGAATCAAAACACTAATGTAAATTGGTTGGTTGCATAGCGAGCTAGCTCTTATGCTAAATATCAGCCATGAAAGAAGAGCCAACGCAAACGTATAGTAGCAAGGATGCAATAAACAATTTCTTCATTATTAATCCGCTAACGTTATTAAGGTCCATCTTTTTTGAATCGGTCAATAGAGAATTTTCACTATAAAGTTTCAAAAGTAATGACTTTTCCATGTCACGTTAACAGAACGAACAATTAACTATTTTATCTCTCATTCACACAAGTGCTGAGTTTAAAAATGGATCTCCTGTCCTAACACATATAAACAGTTTAAGAAATTTGTGAAATTCTCTTGTGTGTCCTTTGTTTGCAGAGTGTTTCTGGTGAGATGGAGCAGATACAACCCTTACTATCTGGAGCCAGAGGTCAGGAAGGAGGCCTACAGCAAACCAGAGACAGAGCTGAGTGCTGAGGAGAAGGAGCAGCAGGAGCTCAAAGTGGTCAGACCCATCAAAGCAGCAACAAATTCAGTCTCCAGCTCAGTTTTCGACGACCCAGTCATCAGGTAGAGCAAAAGCATCCCAGCTTACTGCAGGAGGCTGTTACTTGTTTAGTCAAAGCTGTGCATCTGAGAGCTCATGTCAGGTGATCATTTTTATTTTCACTTTTCAGTAAATTCATCAACATGATGATGAAACATGGAAACAAGGTTTTGGCTCGAGAGATCTTCATGGAGGTGAGAAAGCGAACATTGTTCATAGTTTCAAAGTGAAGCTCAAAGATTCGCCATTGGTCTAACCAGTAAGAGAATTACCATAATTTCTCTTTCTGCTTCCAGACCATGGAGAACATAAAGAGGAAACAGGTGGAGAAATACCACAAAGCTCCAGATGGGAAGAAAGAAGAGATTGAGTGTAACCCCTACGCCATTTTTCACCAGGCTATGGAGAACTGTAAGCCTGTTGTTGGGCTGGCCACCATACAGAAAGGAGGAAAGAACTACCAGGTCAGTGATGAGGCAGATTTGTGCTGTTTTTGTTGTTGATCTTGTGCCAAGAAAGAATAAACAGAAAGACTAAATATATTCTGTTTGATCTCCAACCTCACCCAGGTGCCCATCCCTCTTACGGACAACCGACGGCGCTTCCTCGCCATGAAATGGATGATCACAGAATGCAGGGTCAACAAACACAGACGCACGCATTTGTATGAAAAACTTTCCCAGGAACTGTTGGCAGCCTGTGTGAAGGAGGGTAACGTTGTCAAGAAGAAGTTTGAGCTGCACAAAATGGCCGAATCCAACAGAGCTTATGCTCACTACCGTTGGTGGTAGAAAGAAACTCTTGGGACTGAAACGCTGCCGTTTCAAATGTTTCTTCAGATTGACAGACATTGCATTGGCCAC
The DNA here is from genome assembly GCF_017976325.1 of Chelmon rostratus. NCBI lineage: Eukaryota > Metazoa > Chordata > Actinopteri > Chaetodontiformes > Chaetodontidae > Chelmon > Chelmon rostratus. The sequence continues at coordinate 12,886,870 of NC_055674.1, read as the reverse complement.
AAAGTGTCATGGAAGATTCAGTGACATGTTTTGTTGCTCAAAGCGCTGTTGGAAGTTGTGAACACCGTAAAAATCCTTTGGTGGAAGGACTGTACTGTAAATATATTGGGTAACAAGGATTACTTTTCGTATTGAGAAACTGCATTCTGTACAATAATAGTGCTCAGTTGTATTGTTAATTCACACCCAATAAACACACATAAAAGTGGTTTAATGAAAAACGTCCAAGATTTATTAGAACAAATAAGTTTGCAATAAATGTACAACCCAACCGTGAAAAATGGAATTGAGTAAAATGTAAAAAAGTTGCAACGGTGTAATAAAATATATAAACATATATTACAGTCAGTTCTGTGCTCTTTAGAGACTAGTATCTACAGCATTCCATCGTGGTTAACTTAACTAGGATCAATTAAACCCACTTCTCTGTTTTATGGACTTGGTCTGAATGTGGTGACACATATTTAAGCCTACACACAAATTTCCAAACAGAACTAGAAAAAAATAATGAGGAGATATAACATATCCTAATTCCTGACCATGGCTGGGCTTTTAATTCAGTTCTTTTAATTTCTACCTAATAGCAGTCTGGAGGGATTGGCAAGTAACCAATTAAGCTTGATCAGTGCTGGCAGCGGTACAACAGGGGGATACATTCTTCTCCTAACATGTTTGGGGATAAGGGTCAATACTCTTTTGAAGACCTCGCTGTCCAGTTTAATTTACAACATTCCACTTTTTATTTTTACCTACAGTTGAGAAGAACTGTGGCATCCTTTAGTGGGCTCCACTTGAAGAGCTCTCATTGCTCAAAGTATCGCCTGAGACTTCAGGAACAAAAGGAATTGTCTGCAAACTACATGGCCATAATCTGGAGTAAACATATTTCCCATTGCCAGTAGACTCGTTATGGTGGGCAGTTATCCCTCATCCTGGGCTTTGATTTTGTGTGTGAAAGCCAATTCTATATTAAGTTAGACTTTACATAACTACAGGTGCAGCGTTTCAAAAATAATGTCATGTCAAAGACTTGTGTCGGTCTGATTCCAAGGCACAGCTTTGAAGACAAAAGCTGTTACTGAGTATCAACAAAGGTGACAACAGACTCGGACGTACAACTAAGCTCTGCTACACAGGCTGTAGCAGACCTATGCTGGTGGAAGCTGGATTCAAGGAAAAAAAACTTCTACAAGCTTTATGCTCATAACTGACCTGTGTATATGTGAGGGGAGGAAAAATACCAGCAGTGGTGGAAAATAACCGAGCACATTTACTCACATACAGTTTTTAGGTAGGTCAATATTTCCGTTTTCTGCTACTCTATATTAGTATATTGTACTTTTTTTAAAGCCCTACATTTATTTGTTAGCTTTAGTTACTGGCTAATTTGCAGATTCAATTAATAGTACAAAATATGAACAAATAAATTCTGTTTAATTAAGGTACGACTTTATTGATCCAAGGGGGAAGTCCACAAGCTACCCAACAGTATATAAAGAATTAAAATTAGCCCCACCCATACAAGCTGCAACATTAAAGTGATGTAATCTGAATGTTTCTGGGTCATTCTGCAAGAATGAGCACTTTCATATTCAGTATTTTTGGATGCTAATACTTTTGTACTTAAGAAAAGATTTGAATGCAAGTCTTTTACAAAGTGGTACTACTACTTTTACTTAAGTAAATGTTCGGAGTACTTCTTCCACCACTGTCCTCCTAGACTTCAACTACAAATTAAGGGCTTTGGCTTTGTCAAGTGTCCTGTATTGGATCATGCTGTTCTTATCATATTGGCACAACTTGTGTAACAAACAAAACGTGTGAATCGAAAATATCTGACTGATTTATCTGTAGAAACACAGTTTAAATATGAACTATAACCAATCTCTTGGTCTTTTTTCCTTCTTTTTAAGTGGAGCTTTCAGAAAACAAAAAAAGAAAAAGATCCCTGAATTAAGACACAACGCTTCATCTGAAAAAACAGCCACACATAATGAGATGGAAAGAAACAGTAACAGGAATCCTACAGGACAAAGGGTTAGGCAAAAAACTCCCCTGAACTGCAAACCATTTGTAAAGTTCTACACAAAAATATTCAACTAAATAAGTAAAATATTGATTTTCAATTCAATTAAAATGTTGGTCATACAACAGTAAAAAATAAAGCAAAGACCAAATCAGCTTGCCTCTGACTGGAATGTCTATTCCAAGCCCTTTGGATCTGGTATAAAATAAGTCGGACTTTGAAATGTTTTCTGAAAACAGGAATGCCTGCAAGATTAAAAACAACAATAAAATAAAAAAAATCTATCCAGCTTCTTTAGCTGCAATCAAACCTTAAACAAAGTGTACCTGAATGTGGCTAAACCTCGTTAACTTAACTTCAGCTCCTTGTGAACTATTGCACGTTCCACATCCACGGCACCATGTCTCAGCAATATTCTCAAACGCAGGAACAATCCAGCAAAATGAAAGTCTTTTTACAGTTTATGAACCGCACTCTTCACAAAACCCTCCACTGACTTCCTGGAGGATGTTGCTGGTTTCATAATCAGTGGTGACTTAGGAGAGGTATTCAAGGTGCTTGAAGGTTGGCCAACGCAGCTGCAGAACAGCTGTTCAGCACCCTTGTCCTTGCAACGATCCTAGTCAGCAATTTCACTGTAGTAGTACTTGTGGGCAGTGCTGCTGAGCAGCCAGCCGCCGGCCCTGAACTCCAGGATCTCCAGCAGCAGCAGACGGGCCATGGATGAAAGGCCCTCCTGGAGCAGGAAGCCGTCGCGCAGCAGGAAGAACAGCTCGTCCATCCGTTGGCTGTTCACCTTCTCCAGCTGCTCTCCGATGCGATGCAGCTGCAGCACCAGGCAGTCCACCTGCGCAGAGAGGTGGAGGACACGTTGGTAACTTATAGGAAAATAAAGATGCCCTCGTGAAACACAAACTCTGCTAGGTATGGCTTCTTTAAATGTATTCTAACTTGAAATTTGTACATTTTTGGCTTTTTTTCCCAGTATTGTTTACCATTACCAAGGTAAAGAGTACAAGCATTAAAGCAACAATATATTCAGAGACTATTATGTATTCTCTTGTATGATGTGGTTTACCTAATAAGCATCTAACAAAAACAGGAAGAAGATATAAATATATACTCTTTCTCACCTCCTCCTCATTCATAAGAGCATCTGGTTGGGCCAGCCTCATCAGACAGTCAAACACAGGATGGACCAGGGCCACCATCGGCATGTTGTTCACCTAAACGTGAATACATACATAGCGTTTACTGAGGCTGTGCGATATGACAATATACATTGTGTGATGATAAAAAATTGTCAGCTATTTGCACTCAGTATAAACATTTTAGTATGTTTCAGCTGCTGTTGGTATATTTTACTGTTTATTGTTTTAGCATATTTTTATTTCTGGTGTATTTTTATTGCATATATACATATTTTACTGCATGTTAGTTTATTTTTATTCTACTATCTTTATCTTATTTTATTATCTTTCTTATTATCTTGTTTCTAACACGGGATTGCAATGCAAATTTCATTGATATGTTATGCTCAATGACAATAAAGGTAATCTTGAATCTCTCGAATCTTGAATTTAAAAATACTGCTCTGTATTCAGGATTAAGACAATATGATAACATGATGAAGTTTGAAATATCTTAAGGCGAAACAAGACTAACTTACTTTGAGGTAGTCAAAGATGTTGCAGATGAACGTGACGTAGCACACCCACTCGTGCAGCGAACGGCCCCTTGTCTCCTCACGGTCCCTGAACTCCTGCTGGAGCCGGTTCAACAGGTTCCTCCTGAAAACATTTCCATTGCTCTGCTTGGCCTCGGCCTAAACAAGGTGACCAAAAGAGGGCGGACAGAAGGTGGAGTATGGACAAAAAGTCAGGAAACATAGTGGTGTAGTTAAGATGGTTTAAGAGCCTCCTGTTGCTCAAGTGTAAACTACAAGTTAGGCATTAAGATGAGAGGATTAACAATTTAGTTAAAGAGACTCAATCAGATGTTTAAGTCCTGCTCTGGTTTCTTTAATCCCTCTGCCTCAATGGTGCTCAGTGTCTTGATCAAACAAACTAACATGGACAACAATTACTGTTAAATGCCGATGAACAGTCAGCTCATCAAACTGCAAACAGCATGGACCTGCACAATGGTGTAGCAGATGCGTCCGGCCTCTTTGCTGAACACGTGGTCCTTTAAAGACTGATCCATGATGATATTGGATACCTTCTCCAGGTTGACTGAACTTGGGTCTGAAAGAAACAAAAACGCAATTACAATAAGATGGAGTGGTCGTGTATCGATTACGTTTCAGCAACAGGTCTATGCAGGTAAGATTAAAAAAAATGTTTGATGCGTTGACATGATGCTAAAATTCCTATAAATCAGTAATAATAAGATTACAGCAATATGCTGACCTTTCAATGCTGTTTTCAGCAACATCTGGGTGTCCAGGTCAAATGATTGGATCCTGTAGTCGTCAGCTGAGTTTTCCATGATGGATGATAGCAAATTACACCTGAGAGCTGTCACACTGTGAAGACCAGACAAGACTTGTTACTGCATTATAGAGTGGTAAAAGCATAAAAGGTGTTTTTTAAAAAAATGTAAGCTTTTTCGCAAACAGACTGGGGTTCTGCGTCTAGCCTGGGTGCAAAATACATTACAGACAGAGAGGACACAACGATTTGTGTGACAACAATAACTGCAAAATCCTGTGCTGTCATCAAACTGGCTGCTCCCCACAGCTCATTCACAGGGGGATAGGAGGGATTACATGGGCAAACTCAGGTCAACCAAAAGGTCACCTGATACCCCAAATTAACAGATTTACCGCACAACACAAGAACAAAGTTTCATTAGTGAAGTATTCATGTCAGCATATTAGCCGCATACCCATCTCAAGAAACTTTCACTCATCGTTAACGTTACATCTAACGATAGCGTTGACGTTTGCTAACGCGACATCTAACGTTAGCTAAACGTCAACTTGGGTACCGCTATTTCGCTGGGTTCCCGACAGCTAATGTAACTTAGCGTTAACAGTTTTGCTGTCTTTGTAGCAACAAGCTAATAGCTACCATTAGCAGAAATAGTGAAATAGCGAATTTGCTCGTGTGTGCGTCTGCTCAATTGCAGAACCGCTGAACGTTAGCGTTAACGTTAAGACGACTTAGCGTCAAGTTGAATACCTCACGCTACTAACCTACATTTACGTTACAACTGCTCGTAAAAGGAAGAAACGGGTTGGCATTAACTACATATCGAGTTGGTAGAAAAAAACAGAACAACTCAGTTACTTACATTTCGATAATTGTCTGCGAAATTTGAATTAAAATTTACGCCAATTCTTTAAATCGATGCTGGTCACTCCACTTGGGTAGATATAAGCAAACGTTACTCAACTCAGCCTTTCAAAGCTGAAGTGCCACGGCAAGATAAATATCTGACTCTCTCTACCGCGACAAAAACAAACACGAAGGAAACCATGGTTTACGTGGTGGTTATGTTATTTCCGGTGTGTCTAAAATGAGGCAGTGATACATCTTAACGCGATATTTCTGCTTTGCAAGGTGGAGTCAGTACGCGTCACCTGACCCGGAAGTAATATCAGTAATTTTTGGCATGCAATGGATACATGTTCATGTTCCGTTAGTGTTGGATTGTGCGTATCGGGGTTAAGTATTTTATGAGGGACATAGTATAATAAGGTAGGTGTCTTTCTGCCTATGTCACCGCTGTAGCCGCGTGCTTCGGTACAAAGTAAACAGCAGTTCTGTTGTTCATAGTTTACCTTAGCTAGTCCCAAGGTCCCAGTGCATGTCCTCTACATGCTGTGACTGTTACCTTCTCTGATCCTCCGAGTGTTTCACACGTGTTTTTAGTATTTATACTGTATTATATCACGGTCTTGACGATTTGAGTTTGTCTTAATATTGATCGACAGTATTTTAGGCTTAACAGCATTATGTAAGATGCCCATGGCGAAAGTTGTGCCACTAACGTCTGAATGAATGAAGTTATTAATAATGTGTCCTGGAAACAACTACTAGACTTACAAGGCATCACAAATTACTACTCCACATAGTAGTACAAAAACGTAAGAAAACGAATGTATATGATAATGCGCATCCGCATATTTCCACACGTTCATTTCTGCAGCAAAATTCTCAAATCTCTGACAAAAAATGTGTTTTCTTGGACGTAACTACATGCGTTTTTGACATATCTCTATCTATATGCCTTTTCTGGACAGCTATCTACTTTGCAGATTGAGATTTCACGTAGAAAACACATGGTCAGTGTATAAAATATGATGCAGTTCAAAATCGCTTTACCATAACTTGTTACATCATTAAAATGGTACTGTCAAGTTTTTTGTATTTGTTTGTGCAACAACTATATATATTTAATATATTTGAATCTGCCAATAGACAAAGGAATTAAGTGAGATTCCGGGCCATACTTGTTTTTATATATGATGGTATGATGGTTTCAAACAGTTTTTCTCTAATCTTGAGTAAAACCTTACTTTTAATTGAGCTAATATTACAAAACACAAATTATTCATGGTTTCTGTTTGCAGCGTCAGCAGAAATCTTGAGGCTGTGGAGACATGGTGGGCTATGACCCCAGCAATCGGGAAGCAACCCCCTCTCCAGAAGAGGCAGCGCTGGCTGGGTCAGCTGCTGGGATGGTCACCCGAGCCCTCATCAGCCCCTTTGACGTGCTTAAAATTAGATTTCAGGTAATGATGTGTCTGTGCACTTACTATGGATTCATGCTGATTTTTGGAAACATTTGAATCAAATCTTTTTATAATAATGAGTTTTCAAACATAAATTAAAGCATTTCAGTAACTGAATGATCATGAAAAACTGGGCTATAGAAATTAAATATGCTGTTAATGCTGTTTGCATTTTTTACCCGCAGCTGCAGATTGAACCTGTGTCTACACGGAGGGCAGAGGGGAAGTATCGGGGATTGTTTCAGGCGTCCCGCTGCATTCATTCAGAGGAGGGACTCTCTGCTTTCTGGAAGGGCCACATCCCTGCACAGCTCCTCTCCATCTGCTTTGGGGCTGTCCAGGTAGAGCCTGTAAACAGTAAACTGCATGCTCACACAAACAAATAAACTCCTCAAAACCATCTTACAGTAATGAAGCAATTACCCGTATTTTCAAGATTAACTTACTTGTGCATGCGTGCTTTGCAGTTTGCCAGTTTTGAGTTGCTGACTGAGGTGGTCCACGAGACGACGCCGTATGACAGCCAGACAGCAGGAGTTCACTTTGTGTGTGGCGGTTTGGCTGCCTGCTCTGCTACAGTGGTCTGCCAGCCCCTGGACACACTGCGGACACGCTTTGCAGCTCAGGGAGAACCCAAGGTAGCACTTGCCACTGCTGAAATACTGTAGCTGTCAGAAAGTTTTAGATAGCTGTCAGAACTTCTCACGTCAACTCGTAGTCGTAGTTCTTCTTCTCGTATTTTTTTGATTGATTTGATGAGTTGAATTTATTGAGATAGCTATCAGCCCATGTTCAGACAGAAACCAAACATGGACTGTATAAATAGTGGACTGAGCTGAAAAATGAAGCCATGGAAGTACCTTAAATGTGTATTCTTTTCTAATGGCCAGCAGGAGGCGCCTCCACTGGTTGGAAGTCCGATTGTACAGTATGTAAGCTTATGAGAAAATAACCCCATTTCTCATTGCATTTACCACCTCAGTAAACAGTTTCCCATTTCTCGTCCAAACATCTTCACTTCTGGCTCCAGAAAACTAAGATGGCGATGGCCAAAATGTCATTAAAATGGTATTCCACAAACCAATGAGTCACAGTCGGTTTACACTCGAAACCAACTGTGAATGTGGTGAGGGAGGAACAGATGAATAACCAGCGGCTGCAGTGAAAATTCTGGTGGGAATACAGACTGGCTTTCTGTCATCAGGTGCCTAATGGAGCCCAATATGCTTCTTTTTATAATGATGCAAATTTGATTAAACTTTAAAATGTGGGTTTGCTCGGGTGCTTATTACACGATTACTGCAGCTCTTGAAAAGTCTTAAAAATAATGTAATTCAGTTTCCTCAGAAAGGCTTTAGAAAGTCTTAAAGTCTTAGTTTTCATTAACAAAAGTCACATATTTTTTCTCCTGCCTGTTTTGTGAATTCTAAATGTTTTGTATGTGACTGCGGCTGTGTGGAGACGTTACACACCTCTGACTGCTGGAAAATACTGAAAAAATGGCATATAATTCACTTACTTTGTCCGGTATTTAACCTAATGAACCCTGCATTATGCTTCATCTGTCCTCTCAGGTGTACAGCAACCTGCGACATGCTGTGTCTACCATGTGCCGCTCAGAGGGAGTACTGACATTTTATCGCGGCCTGTCTCCAACACTGATGGCGGTGTTTCCTTACGCTGGGCTGCAGTTCTTCTCCTACAACGTCTTTAAAAAGCTGTTGGCTCCACCGCCCAAAGCTGGAAACTCAGGAGGTCAGAGGAGGTCAAGCTCACTGTCCTGCCCATCACATTCGTTACACCACATTACGCACATGTGAAGTATTCACTTTTTATGTCCCCCATCAAGCAAACCTGAGAAGCCTGGTGTGTGGCAGTGGAGCTGGAATGATCAGCAAAGCAATCACATACCCCTTTGACCTGTTCAAGAAGAGGCTGCAGGTGGGGGGCTTTGAGGCAGCTAGAGTTCACTTTGGACAGGTAAGCTCCTCTGCATCATGTTTCACATTTTCGGAGCTAATATTTTGGGCATTTCAGCACATTTCACCTGTTTCTCCCGTGCAGGTGCGAAGCTACAGAGGCCTCGTGGACTGCATGCTTCAAATAGCCAGAGAGGAGGGCGTCCGAGGCTTCTTCAAAGGCCTCTCACCCAGCCTTGTGAAGGCTGCATTGTCAACGGGTTTCACGTTTTTTTGGTATGAATTTTTCCTCAATGCCATGCGAAACCTCAGGGAGGAACAGACAACAAACAGCCTCGCCAAAGACTTCGAGGAAAGATAATGAAGGGGAAGAAAAAAGTAACGACGGCACAATCACGCACACGGGAAATGGACTCATTCCTTGTTCCCTGCTAGCACTTAACACATTTATCAACAGGGTCGATGTTCTGTGGTGGTTTCTATTGTGTTTACATGTAAGGATGGGAAACATAACCTCATTTTATTTGTCTTTGTGCTGTCATTACACCTTGTGTTGTACAAGCATTGAATTTTTAAGATGAATTTAATGTTTTAGGCTGGATTTCTACGGTTTATGGATGCTTGCTTTTAATGTTAATGTTATAATATTTCATGTTCAAACTGAGCTTGCACATTGAAACCTCCAACTTTTATTATCGACTCATAACTTTGCCATTGTTGACTCGCATTTCATTAAATTGGAAGGGGAGTATTCAGAAAAAATGTGCTTTGTGGTTGTACTGTGTGAACACTGAAGTGGAATATTTATTATATTATGTGTTGTGGTGGGCAAAACGGCATCCCGTTAACTATCGGCCAAATGAACGGCTAATTAAGAGTTTAGTTGGTTTGTCCTGTTAAGTGGAACTCTTAAAAGTGCCTACATGTCTGTCCAACAGTGTAACTGTCAGGTCATTATTTTTAAATAAAGGTTTTTTATAAAGTCTGAGTTCTGCGTGGTGCTTTGACAAGAGGATACGTGAATGTTTGTGAATCACAAACAGCAGCCAATTCACGCTGCCGTGTGTGAATGCTCGTGTTGTTTTAAAGGTATAAGCCCGTGTAAGTGTGTTTGTTTTAGGCCTCCATGCTTTCGTCAGCCAAGGCTGGAGTCGTTATATTTTGGGGAAGACTTCGCCTTCAGTCAGATTCACCTGCTTGGAACCAGTCGGTTTATATTGCAGCAGTATTACATTTGGTAAAAGTGCATTATAACTCACATATCACACAGTACGACTCAGCTTTTCATGACCACAGAAATGACTGTTCTGTGTTGCTACTTGATTATTTACTTTGTGCAAAATCAAAGGCTTTTAGTAAATGTTTCAGTTGGGTACTTGACATTTGGTCTAAGTGAAAGCAACTTAATAACAGATGTCAGAACTTTACTTTTTAATGCATTACACATGTAATTTGATTATTGCATTTATTAAATTCAAAACAAAAAGTTAATTAGGGCAAAATACGCATTGTGTTGGTCCTTTAAACCAGTCTCATGACTTTATCACACATCTAACAGCATGTTTTGAGTGAATGAGCACTTTGCATATCTTAGGTTTTAGTTGCGGCTTCTGAGCTACATTAGATTATGAGTTTATTTGTTTGAGTGGTTGTATTTGATTCCATTCAAATAAACGGTATAAACAGAGACTCCACGCGGTTATTGAGACAGCAGGATTTAATTTAATTTACTGAATACAAAATCCATCAACAGTATGACTAAAAAATGAATAAAGCAGCAAAACAACATGCAAACCACATGACCAGTCTGCAAAAACTCAGTTAAAACACAACATTAAGTATGAGGCTGAGATTCAGTAACAAAGAAAACACTGAGAACATTTCAAATTCACAAATATTTCAAAGATCATGCAGTTCCAGAGATCATTTACAGACACTGAGGCTGACAGAACTCACCATAATAACCAAACACTGAAAGAAGATAGAGAGTCCTGTCCTTTAAAACACACGAGAGCCGTTTCATGGCAGCATCATCACTGAATATGATATTCCTTTTTTGAAATACTGACATTATACCAGTTAAATAATGTTCATCCAGTATATACAAGAATACACAATCACCTTACAGCCGTCTGTGAAAACCATAATACTCAACTGATACAGTGGCAAACAAGGATCTGTCAAGAAGTCCCAACCGCATAAATATGTAGATACATCAAAACCACAAGCACCTGCTAACAAAGTCAGAGACTCTGATGCTTAAAGCAGAAATAAAAACAAATTCTGTACATGTCAAGTTTATGTGCAGAGACTGAATATCAACATATCTTGTCAACACACCCTGAGCTTGGATGAAAGGAAGGTGATGCTCTGTGGGATTAAACTTTTTCAGGAATGTACGCTACACTCAATCTGACTAATTGGACTCCGTACTGTCTGGTGCACGGTGCTGGTGGTCTGTTTTCTGAGGAGGAGAGAAGAATGAGGAGCCTCCAGCTGTGACCTTTACACCTCGTAGGACTTTTTTGCTGTGGAGATCAGGCTGCCTGGCTGTACGTATGAAGGCAGTCTGAGAGCTGCTGGCTTTGCTGTAACACCGGCGAGTCTGCTGAAGGGGCTGGGGTCACCAGGACAGCAAAAAGTCTCCTTCGCTTCCGCTGGCTGAGGGGGCATTGTGGGATGTGCTGGGCAGGCATCCTCCGCTGATCCACAGGTCGAGGGTGTTCACCAGTGGCACGGCCCCGCTCTCATTCTGGCTGCGGACTGGAGTTCCAGGAGAAAAAGCTGGGCAGTTTGAAGATCGAGTCCCTGCGGCCCGGATCCGGCAGGGTCAAGGTCTCCGGAGCTGACTTCTTCCTGGGACGCTCCTTTGGCACTGACAGGAACTCGGGGGCTTCTGTGGATAGGGGAGTGGACGGCGCGCTGTTAGGGCCACTGCGGGTGCTGGATGGCAGGGGGGTCTCTGAGATGCAGATGGAAGGGGGGAAGGTGCCAATCTTAAGGTTGGTGGCTTCTTGTGTGGCACGCTCGTACTCTCTGACTTCCTCCATGGTCATGTCTGTCGGGATGGAGGCCGTACACACTTAGAAAGAGTAACAGGACTGTTTGATCTGTGATTATGGTTCACAATTTAATTCTACATAAGGCAGTGATACAATGGACAGTGGCTATCTATCTTTTTTTCCACCTCTCCTTTATATTCTTGCTGTTGCAACAAGTAAATTTCCCCAAAATGGGATCAACAAAATCTTGGCTATGGTTATGCTTAATTAACAGTCCAATTATTGTCAAACATGTTCTATGTAAAGTATGGTTAGTTTTATAATACCTGTTACACACGTATTCTTTGATTTTACACTGATGATTCAGATATCCCTGCAAAACCCTACAAGCCTTGGTATTCTTCAAACAGAAAGCTGCAAAGCATCAAAATGTGGTGAGTACAAAGATCAGAGAGGGTTCCTGCTGTGTGGTTCAAAACCAATATCCATCACATGCCTAAACTTGGTGCTTTTCAGCGTACTCGCAGAGGCTTTTCTACATAAAAATTGCTGTTCAAGACCCTTTAAAGACATTTCATTAGCTGTATCAGTTATACAATACTTTCTATGAGGTATACTTTGAATTAGAGTCACACAGATTGGCTGCCTCACACATGAAAGAACTAAGCCATGTTTCATGAGCACTGCCGTCGCTAATAAGCTTACCAATCCACTCATCCACCCAGGCAAAGGCCTGCCTGTGTCCTAGGAGCAGGACATCTCGAATCACCTGTGCAGAATTAGAAAAAAAAAGAGAGTGAAAGGAAGCGAAGGAGGCAAGAAAGAGGAGGAAAGAAAGGTAAAGAGGGACAGAGGCAGGGAGGAAATTCAGGGGTGAGTTTACTCTGAAGGCTGTAGGGAGTTTCAAAACCTTTCAAGATCTAAATGTTCACCCAGGAAGACTGCGATAAATATGAGTCACCCCCGGTGTTTAATGTGAGTAATGACCCTGCCTGTGTGTGTGTGTGAGAGGGAGTGTGTGTGTGTGCCTCTGGCAAGGAGAGGACAGGGACAGTTCACTCCAGGGACAGATGCTGGGAGATATGAAGTTTAAAATGTGCTGCCAAGGTAAAGGGAGGCGGTGCAAGGCAATCTGTAGTGAGTGTGAACAGGGCACATACTGTAGAAGGTGATAATGAACTGGATGTCACATGTTTTCAGAGCAGAAAATGAAACGCCTCTGGCACTGACACTGATCTACACGGGTCGAAAAGTTTCTCTGAGTAAGGAAAGTGTATTTCTGGGAGTCTACAACTTGTCCCCACAAACAAAAAAATCACACAAGAACTTTTACATCCCAACCTTGTGAACAAACTGCTCCACACGTGTTTGCAGGCCCCAGACTTCAAATTTGACTGTGACCAGCTTGTAGGAGCACATGATGGGGTCCTGGTTGTTGATCCATCCTTCCTGCAGGAGGCCTCGGTTAGTCTTCTTCGACTTAAAATACCGCAGGTCCTGCAAGATCACGAGATGCCCGGTAAATGAGGAATTCTTCCTCAGGATAAAAAGGTTTGCATGAGCATGTCTGCAAAAGACCAAATATCCTCATAACCAATATCTAATCAAAATGTTGTTTGCAGTCATTTGTGTCTCTGTCTCTCTCTCGCACTCACACACACAAGGATTTATGTCCCCACAATATGAGAAATACATGGCCACACACACACACGCACAAGCGCACCTGCACAGCTATAGGACAGGATCACCTGCATTCATTATGAGCCCCATGCAGAGTGCAGCCAGCCTACACAGCAGAAGTCTCTAATCACAGACTTTGCGTGCACAACTCACGGCTCCCTATAGACTAATTACGCTGTCGTGCTCATTTGTCTTAGGGTCATGTGTCTGACTGTGAGTGTGTGCGTGGGCGACACACAACTCTGCTGGGAAAGCACTCGCAGGTGGAGGTGGAATATGCCCGTTGCATTTGTCTACGCGTAAAATGTGTCACAGAGTTTCTTGGCAGACAAAAATGGAACTGATGAGAAATGTTGAAGAGAACCTGTTCTTTTTATAATGTTTGCATAAAATACCACATCAGTGTTTTAACTTAATATCGTCTGGATTTACTGAACATCTTCTCTGGTGTTAAAAGTGATATTTCGATGTCATAGAGACTGAAATTTTATATACCGCAGTATGACTTACTTTTGCCGTAACATCACTACAAATGCCTGGGGCTGGAAAACTCAGATTTTTAAGGAAAGGTTTGACATTCTGGGTGACATGCTTATTCACTCTCTTGCAGACAGTTAGATGCAACGATTGATGCCACTCTCCAGCCTGTAAGCTAAATATGAGGCTGCAGGCAGCAGCCATTTAGTGTAGCATGAAGACTGGAGACAGCCGGCTGTGGTTTTATGGGGGATAATGTGCAGGGTGCAGTAACTTCCTGAAGTCTCTGCTGGGCGCCTGGCAACCTTATAGTGACAACAAAACTCCAGGAAATGACTGCACCCAGCCAGGAAATAGTCCAACACAGAGTTACCGCCTACTTAAACAACAACGTGTTGATTTTCTGTTCCTTTTTAATAGAAATGAATCTGGGGAAAGTACGAAACAAGTATGTCTTTTATTAGAACAAGACAATCTGTGTGATGAGTCCAGCACAAAAATACACAAAAAACATGCATGCTATGAACGCATTGTCGCCTTCCACGTGTCTGATCATGCAGGTAATGTGGTTCGTTCATGTGTGACACCGGTCTCCATGGTGCATTGTCAGGTGTTTATCTGGTGACTCTCCGAAACCCGTCTGTCTGCAAAATTCAGTGATCACAAGATCCATTTTTAGCCCTGAACAGCATCTCTGTGCTATTTTTAGCTCTGACGGAATAAGAGCAGAGGACCATAAACCCAGCTGGCAGGTGTGTACACACGTGTGTGTGTGTGTGTGTGTGTGTTTGTGTGTGCGTGAGCGAGGGTGTCAATAATAAAACACAGCTGCAGTGACATCATGACCCCTCTTGATTATTAATAGCTCAGCTTTTTATCACCATCATACCCTGATAGATGGGCGCACGCACGCGCGCATACAAATGTCACATCACCGCAGCTGAAGTCCGTCACCTCCCCCACACACACACAAACATGCGTTTCCATCACTCCGAGGAGGCAGATGGCGAGCCGGTGGTCAAAAATGAGCTGGTGCTGCTCGAGAAAGGTCTGCTCACACGCCATCCCTTCTTCTGTTCCCCTCCACGCTCTCTCCTCCACACCCTCCTTTCCAACTTCCTCTATGTGCTCCTGCACACACAAACAAGTGTGTGTCCGGAGATCAGCGACTTGACCCCCCTCACCTCTGACTCCTTGTAGTGGCGCTCGGGGATCTCATCATAGGCGATGTCCACGAACCACACCTCCGTTTCCTCGTCTCGGGGCTCGCTGCCAAAGATCTGAGGAACAGGGAGCAGTTCAATGTGTGAGGAGGACAGTGAAATCAATAGTGCACTTCAGGGGTTGACAAATGTTGTGGGAAGATGTGCTGTGATTTCCCCTGTCACTTGGTATGGCTCAAAGAGCTTTTAATTTCCTGTTAAATGCACACGATGCGCTCCCTTCTTTTCTCCTGGCTTTACCTTTAGATACACTAAACAAAGTGTGAGGGTGAATGTGACTCACTCTCACCGTGTGGCCACTGATTTCTCCCTGACTGACTCACACAGGAATACCAAAGCAGCGTCGGCTACTTATCCGCTCCTCTCAGAGCAACTTTGCCGCTCCTGCGTCACAGAGGGTCGATCGGGCGTCCTGCGTCCTTGGAACTTCCATGCAGGTGTAGCGGAAGGAAGACGGGGCAGTGGGTGGGATGAAAAGGCTATTAAAAGCAGTGAGGCAGAAGAGTCGAGGGAGAACTGTTCAAATGGTGAGGGCGGCGGGAGATGGTGTAAACTTGAGAGCGGAAGGAGCAAACACTTCTATTCAACTCAGTTGTAAAACACCCCCGCTTGTTACGGTCGCTTTCAAATGTGAAATCATGACCGTCTGTGAAACCATCATAATGGGTTTGCAACTCCCATGAGTCACCACTAAGTGGAGCTGCGGCCTTCAGTTTTCAGCATCAGTCTTGATCAGGTAGTATTGCATAACCTTGAGAAAGTAGTATGAAGTCAACATTTACCTTATAATTAGTTTTCTTCAAATCTTTTTTGCTATTATTATTGTTACGTGATTTATTAATATGCATTTGTGCCGTCCTCACGTGCTTCTGCAATCATGTTTCAAAACTTTCACGCCAATGACGTTCATTAAGTTGAGCTGAACTGAGTAAATGGTTCTGGGGTGTTTGTCAGCTTTAGGGTTTGATTGTTGCATAGTCATTGAACAAGAGCATGAGGTGACATGTTTGAGGCTGTTTATGTTTTTGCTACTGATGCTCTGCCTGCACATTTCCTTACATATCTCCGTTTTAGTCCCAAGAATGTTTGAATAGAAAGAAATCAGATAGCGTTGTAAGATATAAGCTGTGTGTGAGTGAAGAAGAGATTTATTTCCAGCAAGGCCACAGCTGTTTAGCTTGTGTGAGGTACCGATGAGGGCCAATGAATAGACAAAACAGAGATTTGATCACCCTGTGTGTAAAAACTCTACAGGATTGAGAACACAGTTGAATGAGACTGGAAAAGGTACAAGAAAAGAGTGTGAAACACTTCAGAAACAAGTAAAGCACTAATATGTTGAGAAGCCACACTGAGATCCCCTCTTTCTCTGTCAGATCCACCCACACAATACCCTCTCCACCACATTCACTCTGAGCTCCACTCACATTATCATTGCTCCCTTTGTTGTCCTCGTATTTGGTCTCGATGTGGATGGAAAACTTGGGCAGGAAGGAGCACTGGAGGGAACAGAAGACACAATGATAAGTTGGTCAAATTCTAGTCACACAGCTGAGATTTGAGAAAGAGGAAGACTTCTGTCGAATGATCCTCAGGATGAGACGTGAGACTAATGATGTGCTTCTATGTCTGTGTTTTATTGGCCGAACCAGATGAGCAATAACGATTATTCTCTCACGGTGTAGATTTATAGCTGCACTGCACACGCTTCCTTTCTACATGAGTACCACACACACACACACACACACACACACGCACACGCACACACACACACAAGCTTTAATGCCTTTGACCATGTTGATTGCTGTTCATCAGCTCTTAAACACACAGTTTGATTAGATTAATGCTTAACACCACCAATTATTCTAAACCCAGAGTGGAACACTGGTTACATAAGCTGTAGGTGTAGAAGCCTGTGTGTGTGTGTGTGTGTGTGTGTGTGTGTGTGTGTGTGTGTGTTTATGTGTGGCACAGCAGGGCAGAGACAGCACAATGGTCAGGAATGGTTGTAGGGCTTGATGCTGGGAGCTTAAGGTGAATTCTTTGGTGTGTGTATGAAGACAGGAAGAAAGATGGGGTGGGGGTGGGGGGTGAGCAGTGCACTAAGTCAGTGCTGCACAGTCAGTGTTACTGGCCGTGTGAGTCTTAGGAGACAACATGAACAGTGTGTGTGCAGGTGCCCAGGATTTAACACATTTAAGACTGGTTCTGGTATCACATGTGTCTTTCATCCTCTGGGAACCTTAAATGTCTGACATTTCATGACAATCCATTCAGAAGTATTTCATATTTCAGACAAACAGACTGATAGATGAGCATCGCCATCCCTTGACGACTAACAACTGCAATCTGATAATGACTGTGTAACGTGACCACGTATGTGAAATAACGAAGTCATTGTCACTGCCAAAAATGATCCTCATCTTTTGCATCACCACCACCCACCTTGGGCTAATCATAACAAAACATTCCCAAGCCTAATCAGTCCCATGAGGCAGCGTGACTACACAAGCACCACCAACGCAGACTATAAATACTTAATCTATAAGTGGACCTCTTATCGGAATCATGATAATTGCTGATTTGAGAACAGTGAACGTCTTTGTTCAGCATATTTTTCCAGGGAGACTAATTTTTTGCGACGCACATATTCTTAATCTTAGTCAGAAAAAAGAACTTTTAACTAATCAGCTGGCGTCACATTCCTCAATCGTCCAGATGCTCCATGTATCTGTTCAGACGCAGGGAAAAAGATGAGCCTGCAGCTGATTTCATTTGAGCTTCATTGATGTTTCTTTGCTGCCTCAGACATAAGGCGAGCAGGTTAATGTTCCTCTAATGTCCCAGAGCAAATCATTAGTGCTTTTTCTCAGCGACAGTCAATTAACCAGTTATTCCCGTTGAGAGCTGTGGGGTTTCCCGATGTTTTTAAGGGAAACTTGCTCGATTAGTTGGTATTGACAGGCAGATTGGTGCAGCAGTTGTATCAGACGATTGGTGGAGAAAGATCTTGGCCGGAGGGTGGAGCTCTTACAAGTCGACTTTACATTTCAGCCTTCACCTGTTGTCAGGAGCTCTAGAGCAGTAAACGAAACAATTTGATTTCAGATGCAAGCGGATGAGATGAGATTCCTTCGCAGGGTGTCTGGGTTCACTTTAGGGACGTGGTGAGGAGCTCAGATATCTGGAAGGAGCTCAGAGTACAACTGGTGCTACTTCATCTGTGGATCTGACCAGGATTTGTCCTTGGAGAGTTACTGGACCCCCCCGAATGACCCACAACACAACAGAGGGGTTCCACATACGACTTGGCCTGGGATTTCTGAGGGAGAAGATCAGGGTTACGTTGCTCGGCCTGCTGCCACCATGACTCTGACTCAGACACCCAGTGGAAAATGAATGTTGATGCTGATTACTACCAGGTTACACTTTTTGGTTGACTGTGCATAATTAAGTATGACACAAAATAATCATCAAGTCAAAAGGAGGGAACAAAACGAAACGCAAGGTTGGGAGCGAGCATAACACTTCCTGCTTGACTGACTCAAATGAAACGTGTTTCAAAGATGGGATGGTCGTCGTTAAAGGTCACTGCATGGGAAACGCTAATAACTGAGACAGTGTGTTGTTGCTGTTTGGATTACAGCTCCATCTGATGAACGAAGGTCACAATAATATGAGCAGAATGCCACAAACACCACGCACAAGTCTCTCACTTCACTCACACAATATGTTACCTGTGACAATGTGTCTGCGTACAGACATTCTGTCTTACAAGATAAACATGCAAGCAGAGATAAAAAAAAAAATACCTTCAGTTATATTACCATGTGTTGGATGTGGCATCACATCCTCTCAGGGTTTTATAAGTTCTGAGATGAAAGGCTCAACTTCTAGAAGGCCAAACACGTTTGTATGTCACTAGTCAAGTAACCATTTTATCAGCAAACGCGCCTCACACACACGTGCCATCCTGTGCCGCAAAGTTTAACATGTGAGCTTTTGGATCAGAGTGTTGTTCTGTATGTGGGATGCATGTGCACGGGTGCAGACACAATGACAGTACTCACCGTGTACTCTGGCCACATTCCCAGCAGAGGCCATCAGTGTAATGGACAGACATGGGAGGTGTGTGACAGGGGGGCAGACAGGCAGAAGACAACAAAGGAATGAAACGAGAGATGAGGAGAAAACAGAGGAGAAAATATCATTCAGCTCAAAATGGAAAGAGCACCATTACGCCTCAGCAATAGCACTTCAGTCCCGGCGAAAGCGCATGAGAGGAGCCGATTTTGTTACGACACAATCCCATTTTTTACAATCTGTGACACTGATCATTTTTACATGAGCATGGTCCTACTGAGGGCATACTTAGTCACATGTTTCAGTCACACGGATGATGCACAACTTACAGAAAAGCTACACGTCCCTTTGTTGCTCTGCAAAATACGTTCAAAATTACACTTAATTAGACTGCGATTTGCTACATTCTGCTAAGTCTCCCTTTAAACATTTAAAAACAGAGCAAGCACAGCTAAGTCCCAAACATAGTCACCAACGCAGGTGATCTTGCTCTTCATTTTCACGCCATGTATTTACTGTCAAAGGGGATGGACTGAGTATTTCAGCCCAACACGGAGGTGGAAGGTTTAAGTCCACCAGCCACGTGGTCAGATGTCCCTCTTGAATGAATGCTGGATGTCTGGACATAACTGCAGAAAACTGCCAGGGACGGATCAGGCATGCAAAATATGCTTTCCCAGGTGGATCGTAAGAGAGGACATAAGGTGTGATGTCTGCACAAATATGACTTGTGGCAAAATGTAGCAGGTGCGAAATTGAATCTGTTGCTCTCCTATATGTACGTATAGTGCATCTATACAAGTTTGTTTTTTACTGAATTGCAGTATCTTAACAAAATAAAACCATCTGAAGCAGGCTGCAGCATTTCTTTTTCATTTCTGTATAACATAGACAATAGTAACCAGTACTACCAGTTGTGGGACTTGTTTTAAGTCTCCGTGAGTGACAAAGTGTTCCTGTTGGAAGACAAATGCTGTCTGTGTTCTGGTTCAAGAGTTGAGTGTTTTGGTTGTATTTGTGCATTTTGGGTGTGATATCAACAGTCACGCTGAGCTGCATGTTGGCAAAGAGAACAGCCTGAGCAGTTCTGAAAAAGGGAGCTCAGAACAGAGGAGTGTGTGATACTGAAAACCTGTGAGACAGTTCTGCTTCTACTTAAAAAACTGACAGGGTGACTTTAAAAGAAGCAGGAATTCCTCCACACGACACATACTGACACCAAGTTTGTGTCAAGTTTCAAACCTTCAAATCTGAAGGACATTTCATTCTGCCATTAACGGATGATAAAAACACCACTTAAAGTGTCAGATGTGCTCAGTGTGTCACAGCAATATATGAAGAGCTGCAGAAAACAGGTTCAGTCACATCTTGTCTAGCACATCACACAAACTCGATTTTTGTGTGATGTGTTTCATGTCATCCCTTTTAAGAGTACCAGCAGAGAAACATTCATCACAGATAACTGAGAAATAAGACAAAACATGTTTCATTGTCAGACACTAACTACAATCAAAAAGCACATCGTGGGGGTTTTAAACTCATATTCATGTTTAGCCTTACACTTCACTCGTTATCTTCCAGTTCAACCTCCCTGTCCTCTCCCCATCGCTTCCCCCGTCCATCCTGACCTCCTTCCCTCCGCCCCTCCCTCCCCTCTGCTCACCCTCGACTCCGTTGCACAGAATATTGCTTCCATGTGCTTTTGCCCTCCCAGTGATCCCATATAATGGCTGCCAGCAGATGAACAGACTCATGCTTGTAGAGGGCTGCAGAAAATGGGAGTCTGTGTGTGAGTGTGTGTGTGTGTGTGTGTGTGTGTGTGTGTGTGTGTGTGTACATTGTTCTAGTACAAATCAGCAGGAAGCCTTGCTAATACAGGGAGAGATCCTTATTAAAAGAGACGGCGGATGTCTGCTTTTTTAAACAAATGCTAATTTTTGTTAGATAACATAACGTTGCATACAATCACGTTCTATTTCATGAATGTGTTTTCTTCCTGATTGTAGATAAAAGCACCATTACTGCCTTACCTGTGATAGTGTACGGGTAATAGTTCCAAGCCTTCTCTGTGACATAGAAAATCTTAGGGACCACTGCTCTGGCCCAGCTGGGCAGCTTGCTGAAACACAGAAAAAGGCAGAACAGTTAGAGGACAAATAGCTGGTGTGCTGTACAGTCGGGCTGCTTCACTCTTTTCCTTCGGCCCTATCAGCCAGAAAAGACAATGACAAGCATCCAGCTGCGCGGAGCCGTAATGGAGGCCATGCAGGGCAGCCATGATGGCCCCCAAGAAAGTTGATTACACTGATTACACCCTGCACACTGCGGCGGCGTTTCACCGGAGCTGGCACGGTGGCAGATACAGAGAGGGGGGCACGGAGGGTGGAAAGTACAGAGAACGAGCTATTACTCAGCACAAATGGAGTCTGAATGCTGACCGTTGCAGCAAAGTAGCCGGGCACCTTAATGGCATCCAATCAAAGTGAGAATGATTCCTGAGGAAAGGGAACAAGGGGGGTCGAACCTTGGTTAGCTGGAGGGAAAATGACCAAGCCACAGATTTGAGCAGTTCACAGGCGAATATATTTTAGATTTTCTTTTTGAAACTTTGATACTTTTAACAATGGAACAGTCAGTCCTGATGGAAATGGAGGGAAGAAGCGAGTGCATTCTGTCTCATTATTGAGTCCCATAAGGAATAGATCTCTGCAAACTGTACATCAGCCAATCAAACACGCACACAAACAGCACCATAACTGGACACACAGCTGCAGCAAATTTCTGATTATTTTAACTGACACATTATCAGCTGCCTGCCTTCTTATTTTGTGTCTCGCATCTGCAGTTGAATGCAGAGATTACACTGTGAGACTGTACGGACCACTGGGACATGGTCCACACACAGCAGACTGGTCACATGTCCTCACACGGCCTTAAATACAAGCCACACACACACACACACACACACACGTACACACACACACACACACACACACACACACACACACACACACACACAGTGCAGCTATAAGATGGTAACAGGTGGTTTGTGGGTGGAGAGAGGCAGGTGCGACGTCCGAGAGTGACTGCTCAAATTATCCATCACTTACACTGACCTCATCTCTCTCTGCCCACCCCCACACACACACACACACATAATGGCACTAAACTTTCCTCTCCTGAGTTTGCCAGTGACACTTCACATTTCCCAAAGGCCCACTTACTCACTGAACCTCACCCTCTCTGCCTCTCACTTGCTCCATGTGTCCCATTGTCTTACTTTAGGGGAATGAGTGGCTGAGTTGTCTCTGACAGTATTCCATTCTGCTGAATGTGGACTTGTGGACTGTGAAATTCTGCAGAAATACTCTGAGATAACTGGCCATAACCTTTCTTCAGTTTGAGCATTAAAGAACTAAATGAGTGGAGCAAATGGTGCACCAAAGGGCAATTTTGTATGATAATGGCCCCATTATCATGAGGAGAGGTTATAAAATTGCCCTACACTCCTATAACGCAATAATTAGTATGCACCTAAAATGGTCAGATAGATTTAAAGGCCTATTTTATGTAACAGTTTCTTCCTCTGATTTAACACTTTGTTTACATGCATTACTCTAACATCTCCTGTTGCTACAGTGAGCTATGATGCAAGAAAACATCCACCTCCTGTTTTGTCTCTTGAGCTGTTTTGTGTAAGTATAATAGCCAAGTCTCTGGTGTTTTCTGTCAGGTTTTCTGTCTGACAGTCCTGGAAAGAAAGCGGTGAGTTGAGTTAGTTTGAACCTGATGTCGGAGCTGCCCTGCGGGACTGAACTGTGACCCCCTTCATTCTTTTAGGTCCTGCAATGCCCACACGTCCCACCTCGGTCCAGCTGTCCATGTCGACAAGCGCTCGAGCGAGACACTGAGCACTGCAGCTGACCCTGTGCTCCGAGCAGTCTATGGAAATCAATACTTTCAAATTACATTATAAGAGTTGGCTGAATTGATGGATGTGGGCTCCTGCCAAGTCTTTGGTGTGGATTCATTGAACCAATTGACTGGGCGATGATAAGCCTACAGTGTATGACTGGCCATGAGCTAACTGAATTATTGCTGTAGAGGTAAGCCATGAACTGATTAATGCACAAAAATCAGCTCAGATAAAAAAACTCATTCTAGTCAGGAGGGCAAGCCAGTAAATAATAAGAGGGCTGTATGAGCGTGAAGTCTGCAGACAGAGTGCACTCGGTTCACACTCAGTGTCCACTTTATTAGGTACACCTGTGTGGTCTAATGCAAACCAACACAACTGTCCTGCCATAAAACCTACTTTTATGATGCCTGTTTTTGTTGTACATAGCAGGTTAAATCATACATCTCAGCACTGGCATTATGGTGTTGCTGTACTGGACTGCATTATGATCATGCTAATCGTGTTTTTTATATAATCGTCTTTCAGTCCAGTTCAACATCACCACTAATTATGATGAATAATAATGTATTATGAGCTTTGTAAAGACAGACATAATGGCAGAGCTGCTGTATTGGACTGTATTGGATTGTCTACCAAATAGAGAATTGAACCTAATTGAGTCTATAGAATATTAACAAAATATGCTGATATTAACTTGCAGGCATCTCTTTAAAATTCATGTTTCAAATGTCTCAGACCTCTAAAATTCTTTTCCAAATCACGCATTGTGTTTTATCCCAGCCTTTGCAATTGTTATAGATTTAATAAGGGAAATCATTACAGTGCTGAACCAGGTTTTCACTTGGATTCACCTCATCGGTGTCCTCAATGAAGAGTCTGAGTGGCTGTAATATTATGTACAGATGTGCATAACCTTTTTTTTTCTCTGCTGCACAGAAAAAATGTTGCAGGTGCGTAACGACGGGGTCACTTTCAGAGCAAATTCTCAAATGAGAGTGAGGAGAACACATTCCAGACTGCAAGCAGCAGCTAATTCAATCTTCAAAAAATATTCAAAACAAGAAATCATATGCTCAATTTCATGCTTATCAGGTTTAACAAAGCACAAGGCCAGCTCCGAGCTGGAGATTTTGCTTGGCGAGAGATGAAAAGAGACACCTAAACACATTTTTCTCCTGCTCATTCCTGCAACTCAACAGCAATGCTTAGAGCAGCTCGCCAAGCCTTATGATATCTGAAATCTTAATATGTAATGATCATCACGTCCTTTGTGTGACTATATATACTCGCCTATTTATTTTCATAAGACGCATCATTAGACACATTAACCAATGACTAATCTGTGTCACTGTCACGTCATCTCCTGAAAGCCTTATCAGCAGCCGAATGAGCGGTGACTTGTGACAGAACGCTGAGGATTATTATGAAATATGAAGAGAATTTTAAGTCTTCCGCAGAATCTGTGGGCAGGTTTCTCCTTTTGGGATCAATGGAATATCATATAAAACACACAATAACTCATTCATTTAAACCAAGCATATGTTACATGGCAAGAGGAAGGCACTCACTTGTTGAGGTAAATCCGTTTCTCTGTGAACTGGCCTGATCCGTGCACGGGGTCCTCATACGGCTCATTTTGGACCACCTCCACCCCCTCCCCACGCTCACTCTGCTCAAGACTGTGCTTACTGATCATATACAGCTGGCCAATCTGGTACTGAAAGACAGACAGGAGACAAACATTCATATTAGATTGATTGTTTTATTAAATCGATTATCCTGACATCTTAACATTGTTGCAGCAGCAAACATCTGGAGTACAATTCTCATGAAGCTACGCTGAATGGAAACAATACGCTCTTGCTTTAAGTGCAATGACTGACTCAACTGTAGAAATTTATAGCTGCTGTAAAAATAGATGCAGAAGGGAAAATACCCGGATTATCACTCTCACTGCACCCTCCTGACACCTGGGGACAGTCGGCATTAGGAGCTGTCTGCAGCATAGTGACAGCATAGTGGCTTCATATCAGGTCGCGACTAAGCTGCACAACAATAGTAACAGCAGCACCAGCAGCCAGCTAGGTGACCCTCTCCCACAGCCCCTTGTGACACATCAGTCAGCACCCACATCTTTCACTCCTCAGCCCACTGACTGACCCACTTGGCCCACCGACAGTGTCACTTCTGGTCACCCTGACAGGCTGGACTGGGGCGTCACACGGAAACTATTTTCCATACGCTTGGAAAACGACAAGCGCCACAGCGAGAGCGCTCCAGGACGGAGATTTCCGACTACTTGGAGGCCTATTTCCGGGCCCGGGGAAATCGATCCGGCCCTGATGGTGACTTATGCCACTCTGCTGGAATGCCAAGGGTTCATGTAGGACTCAACTGCCAAACACACACACAAACAGAGCTCCAACCAAGGATAGCTGTGTTAAGCTAATGGAAAAAAAAGGACGAGGACTGCCTGGGATCCCGACTTGTGACTCTACATCCAGCTACAAAAAGCAAGGAATGGGGAGAAGAGAAATGTGATCGTGTGGTGGAAAAAAAGCAGAGCCAGTGTGTGCCAGTAAACAAGCTCAGGGTGTAAGTTCTTATATCACAATGTCAAATTTTTCCATCTGCCGACCATGACAGAAAAGCAGCGGGGCTGACAGAGAGTATTCCCAGCAGGAATGTTGGAGCGGTGTGTTTCTGACTGAACAGCTGTTGGAGTCTGGCATTTTTCCGTCTCAGGGCAGGCATAACCGTAGAGGAACCTGTATCTAGTCACACACAAAAGCACATGACAGACACTCAAAGCATCAGCCCACTAACTCGATGTCTTGTTTTTATGGCCCTCAACTTCACTGTTTTGGTTGAGTCCCACAGGTGTCATTTTCAGAGAAAAACAAAAGACGCTCTAAAAATTGATTGTCGGCCACCTGCAAAGCACCAAGCAGCAGACAAAGTTAGCAACAGTGGAGTATTCAGCAGCTGAAGAGACAGATATTTCCCTCAGGAGTTGGTGGGGACCAAAATAAAATGATGGTGAACATTGGCCTTTTGTTGGGGTTCACAAAAACGACTGAATGAATGAATACAAATGTTGCTCTGTTTCTATTGGATGTGTAAATAAGCCACTGTTTGCTAACGCATTCTCGACACTCCATTGTCCAACTGTGGAGGTTAATAATTTGCCAATTTTGTGTTTACAGTCCACTGCGCTGCACACAAGGGGCCAAAAACATAACGCATAATGCAGGTTTGAACAATTAAAAAAACTGCTCTACACTGCAAAAAGTAAGATAAAACATCTTAAATCAAGGCAATACATGCTTGTTTTTTGTCCAACGAGATCGATCTTCTGACCAGGCGGTTTTTCTGTTCCGCTTGTTTGAAGTGTTTTGTCCTTAATATAATATTAGAACTTCTTACAAAGATTTTATTACTGGTTCTGAGTAACATAGTGCTTTAAGACCCAGAATTATAAAGCTGTTTGATCAACACTGACAAGGCTGGATATTTCCACTTGTTTTTAAAATCTTGGTGAGTGAAATTTTCCTGTTGTGTCGGCACATAATTTTGCTTATTTTGAGTAACGTTTGCCTAATTTTACTGCTTTTTTTCTCAATGTACAACCAGTCACAAGGTGAAACTAACCAGCAGTTTATAGCAGCTTCACAAAAACATCTATTGACCTCAAATGACCAACATTAGCATTTAGTTATTTCAAAGGCAAAGTAACTGTTCTAATGAATTGACATTATCTTGTCCACCCCTTGTAATGCACCACAGCATTGCAGTATTATTTGCTGAATATTTCAGACAATGTACTGTGAGTGTCATTCGGGCGTGAGAGATGGAGAGTGGAGGAGCTCACGACATCCAGACAGCAAACAGAAGGAGGCGGCTGATCAGTAATTGCATTTCCACAGATTGCTGTTAGGGAAAAACAGAAATGAGAGAACAGCATACATCAGCCTCCCTGTTTGATGAAAAGCATCAAGGCAGAGCAGCCACTCGAGAGGACCCCTGAGTGCCACTCTGATCACACTGATGGCTGCCAACATTGATGTATTAGCATTAAGCACCATCTTTCCTGTTCCCCTCGGCTCATTCAGTGTTCTGACATATTGTGTAAACATGCCAGCTGCTGTGATGTTCTTCCTACCGGCCATTGTATACCTGACGGCTGCTCACCTGAGAGCGGCGGCTGATAAATGAGAGGCTGTTTTCATTGTTGTTGTCTTTGGAAATCTTGTCTGATGTCACCAATGACTAATTGCTGACATTAGAGTGTCCATAAATAATCTCTTAGCTCTCTTTCTCTCTGAAGACAGTAGAGCAATTGGGTGGGATCGAGAGCTGACAGGACTTGAAACTGACTAATGGCAGAGCATCATTACACAGGGAGCTACTCTTAGTGCCAGTTACTACGGGGGTCTGAGAGCTAAAAGGCCACTTTTAACAGGGACACTGGCAGGGCGAGCTGACCCAAGACAAATAATAACACCAAAAACATATCCGATTTAAGCCCCTCTGCTACTTTCCTTTCAGTCCCTTTGTGAAAAACATCTGTTTTCACATCACAAATTCAACAGTATTATGTAGCATGGAATAAGATGGAATAAACAGTGGAGAAAGCGGTGGGGGACAGTATTTCAGGTAAAAAAAAGGAACGGAATAGTTGGACATTCATGAAAATACGCTAATTTTCTTTTGGCAGGGAATTAGATGAGAAGATCAATCCCACTTACTATAAAGACTGGAAACAGGTTAGAGCCAGCTAGCCTCACTAAGAACAATGTTACATTTAATCCCATTAAAAAACAACAATTAGCTTTTACGGCTGCAAGCCAAGAAATAGTCCGGCACATAATCCTCTATCAAATGGTGAGCCGGCGGGTTCACACATTAGCTTTTGTACGAATTAAACAAAGGAGATGTAACGTGTCAATTAGTGAGCTTTAGGGGTGGGTTTTGTTACCTCTGGACAGAGCCAGGATCGCTGTTATCACCTGTTTCCAGTCTTAGCTTATTGCTAAACTAAGCTAACAAGCTGCTGGCTGTAGCTTTATATTCCAATAGACAAATATGACCATAGTACCAGTATTTTCACCCAAAGCTGGACTTATTCCCCTCTGAAGAAACCTAAAAAGAGAAGGGTGTTGTGGGTAACTGTGGGTCACAGGTGATAAACTTGGAAATTGAGAGTGATTTTTCCAATAAATGCCAAAAATGTAAAAAACACAAAACAAGAACAACAAAAACAAACTACAGAAGCATGCTGGTTGCAATTAATACAAAAAAGTGAGTGATCAAGACTTCATATGTATATATAAAATGCAGAATACAGCTTGCACTAAGCCTTTTCTATGATCAAACTGGGCCTATTTCTGCCTTCCTGGCTCTCTCTTCCAACACAACAGCAGGTGGTGGGGAGCTGTGGTCATTGTACCACAGCCAGCAAGCATGTTAGTGTGAGTGTAAGATAAGAGTCCCGACAGAGCGCGCACACAGAAGACAACACTGGGCACAATGCGAACATGTAATTAAAATTCAACCACAGACGGAGTAATCCCCGCTGTGACCGCTCGGCATTCTTTAAATGACTCCTGTTGAGATGAATAAGCTGCTGCGCAAAATGTCCATTTTGGGGCTGCGAGTGTGTGAATGAGGGAGACAGACAGAGATCTGCATGCGTGTCTGTGTGCGTAGGCAGATCGTCCTTAATCTAACTCAGTGCTCTCACAAAGGGGATAAATAAAACATCACATTATTGTCACAGTTATTGGCCCCGTTCATTTGGCAACCATTGTGTAATAATTTATACGTGAAGTGTTCTGTTCCTTAGCAGTGATTTGACTCACATTGCACACTGTCAGTACCTAGAGTTCAACACACGATGTGCACAACACAAAGCCTCCAGTTCTGAGTTATTCCTCATGAAACACCACATGTTGTTGCATCTTTGCGCAGTCCATCCATATTGTTTTATCTCATCTGTCCATATGGTGAATGAATTAGCTTAGCATCAGAGGGTGCACACAGAAATAAACACGCAGCCTCTCACAGCACATGCACACAAACAGTGGCCAAGCGAAAACAGACTCATACATGCTGGCAAAGACGCATCCTGATTTATCAAACCATATGCTAATAAGCATGTTCCAAAACCTGGACCACAAATACATTCAATTAAAAAAAAAACAAAAAAAACATTCAACATGTGAGCTTAAAACAAGTTATTTCCATTCAGTGTTCACATCTTGTTCTCTTATACCTCCATATGCATGGGTATGCACTCGACTGGTACACCATACACACAAAATTACACTGTAAACTGGGACTGCTTATACATTTTAATGTAACCATAATCACCATAATGTAAGGTCATACTAGGTAAGGACATTGACTGACATATTACATATAGATTTGCAGGAGCACAGCATGTATTTCTACAGAGTTAGCTGCAACAAACAGACTCAAAATCTGCCAACAGATGAAGCAAAAAAAAAAAAACAGACCCAAACACATACAACAACACTGCATCGTGCCCTCAGGCAGTGTGAGAGAGCAACCTCCATTTCCTTCTTCATCTCACAGACTTAATGAAACCAGCCAGCATCATGGTAAACAAAGAGCTGCTAAATATCAAACATAGAGATCACAGAACTCCATTAAAAATACAACCAGGAGGCCTGGTGGCTGGCACAGCGTGCACGAGCTCATACGCTGCTATAACTGACATGTTCTCCAGGGCAGAGCTGTGTCGGGGGTGTGGGAGTCCCATGCAGGACCTCTGCCGCAAGAAACATACAGGAGGAAAGTCTCATTCTGTTGATGCTGTGGTGGACATTAATGTTACCATGTCGCTCGCATCCAGCTGATTGAGGGAAGTGATAAAGAAACAGCGGTGCATCAGATCTAACACACACAGCTCTAAACGGCAAAAAAAGTCGAGACTGTAGCTGCACAGACAGCTCTGTGGAAACTTGTGACAGTAGTGAGAATTTTTAATATCAGTGCAATAAAATCAAATCACAGCCAGGCTGGAAGGCTCCAGCATTTCTCATGGTTGAGCACGGTTGAGAACATGAAAAAGGAGTTTTGTAAAATATGTAGAAACCATTCCTGATTTAGCTGACAGCATGACCTCGTGAATCGACCCATTTCCAAACCCGACGACAGAGACACGAAGGGATGCCCGCTGAGCTTGTTCAGGCGCAGAGCGTGAGTGCTGCTAATGATCACCAACCCCTCAGGACACAGCTATGGGCTCAGTTTCACAGAAATGTGGTCCTTTCTTTCATCGCACCGATGACCGCTGAGTACTTCCTCCCAACCTGACAGTCGGACGAACCTCAACTCATGTGAGGTCACCTCACTTTGCAGACATTCCTTCAGCCTTGAGCTTTAAAACAGTAACTCTGTTTTTCACAAGGACTAAAGGACAACACACACACACACACACTTATCACACACTGCTGTTTCAGCAGAAATGCTCCTGCGAGGAGTGGAAACGGTATGACTGATTGCTCCGTTTCACACTGATTCAGCAAAATGTGAAGGTGAATGTTAACTCCCTGTAATGGTTTGATAAATTCACATGCCGCAGCACTGCTGGTCACATAGGCAGCGAAGGAGGATGTCGAGGATGACAGCCGGCTTGGGGGAAGCAGTGTGGGCGGTGGTATACAGCTCAACACTGTGGTGTGTGTCGCAGGACACCCACAGACAATTGCCTTTCCTAATTTCATGGCGTCAGTCAGACAGTCCGGCAGCCAATGGAGTGTGACAGGTCTGAGAGCGAGGTAACCTGGAGTCAGTGCCTCCCCTTCATGAGGAGCAGCAGGTTCAGATTCCAGGAGGCTCTTTTTGCATTTTGAACTGAGTCTGCTTGCTCCTTCAAGTCAAGCGGAAGAGTATTTTCTAGACTGTAAAGAAAAATCCTATAGAAAATCCCTCTACACAAGATATATTGATGCAGTCACATGTCCTTGTCAACGTAGTTTAACTCCAAAAACTCAAACACATGGATGGAACAAACCACATACTCGCCTGCACTGTAGTTTAGTCATGTTTTGTGCTTCTTTAACATTCAGGGAAAATTAAAGGGGAAATGTAAATCTCTACACTGGTGTCCTAAAATCACCCACTAGACGACCTGCATGCATCTCCAGATATATCACAGACTGCATAACTATCACTTGCAGGATCCACAGCAACAATATTGGAAATCTGTACAGATATTGGTTTTGAGACACACCTCAGCACAATGGAGGGGGATTTAATTTGTTTTGCTCAATGAGCATCACTGGGTGAAATTCATTTGCACTTAAGTCGTGGGAAAAATATGTCCAACCACTGTTATGTATAGATTGGAGTGGAGACGCCACCAGCCCTTGCCACGAGAAAAAAAGCATTATATAAACTATGTCAAAGACGTGCGGAGGGGTGTAACTCATTAATTCTGATCGCTGCAGGTGGGAGCAAGCGCTCTCCCGTTGCGCTTCCCTCTTCATCCATCTCGTCTTATCCCGCAGAGGTCACTGAACCAAAGATTACATAACGTCAAGATCACTCACTACAGATTACTCCACCGTGCATCATCTCTGCTTCCCCCCCGCCTGGCAG
The DNA here is from genome assembly GCF_017976325.1 of Chelmon rostratus. NCBI lineage: Eukaryota > Metazoa > Chordata > Actinopteri > Chaetodontiformes > Chaetodontidae > Chelmon > Chelmon rostratus. Next base: position 12,855,172 of record NC_055674.1, on the reverse strand, counting down.
CACACTGGGTGTTCGGCTGAAGTGGTGTGTGCATATGCATGTATGTAACAGGAGAGAGGGATGGGAGAGGCCTGGTGCGTGGCGCAAAGAGGAGAGAGCTGAATAAGAGAGCAGGAGGAGGAAGTGTTGCAGAAGAGAGATGTTCAGGAAACTGACAGACCAATGTTGAGCCATTACATAAGAGGATTTGATTGAGGACAGCTGTCTCTCTCTCGCCCTCTCCTCTACTCCTCTTCCCATTCATACGATGCATGTCACTTTCTCCTTTAAGCTTTTTTAAATTTTTCTTTTTGCATTATTTGACTTTGCTCTTTCCTTCTTTCTAGTTTTCTCATTTCCTCCCCTTTCTGTCTTTTGTCTCTTGTATCTGCAAACCAGGTGTGGCAGCATCATTACGTCGGACATTCTCCCGATGCTACAGTGACTGAAAGCATTGCATCGTCAAAACTGCTTCTGTTTATGACCAAACACCTGCAAAATAATAATACCACCAGCTGTGCTTTGTGATTAGCAATTTTAGCATGCTAACACGTTAACCTAAGATGGTGAACATGCTAAAGATTATACCTGATAAACATCAGCCTGTTAGCATTGGCATTGTGAGCAGGATAGCATAATGATGATAGCATTTAGCTCAAAGTCTCACAGTCTAAATTCCACATTTTCTCAAACTTTCTAAAAGTACCTTCTTTTTTTTTTTTTGCCATTTTACCTTTGATGTTTAACTGCTGACACCCCGCGATGCCGGTTCATTTAACACAGTGCGATCCTAAAGCGCAGGCTGTGTTATAGTGATGGGGTCGATATTTGAGCGATGTGAGAAGAGGATGAGAGGGACACACACAGAGTAAAAAGTTATTACTTGAATGAATGAGTGGATGAACGCTACGTGCTGCCGAAGGGTTTTGGGTCGCCATCGACTGGCGATGCTAGATTAAATCCATTTCCTCATACGGGTCCAGTACGCACACAAGCACACATTTGGGAGCTGTTTGTGATGCTCAGCTGACTGCAGCAAGGAGAAGCATGTTGCGAGCCAACTCGCATATTGAATAGAGCAATTTAATTAAGAACAAATGGAAATATGGATTTTACTCGGCTATCCAGCCTGTTTAATATAACTCCCTGCAAAAGCTGAATTTAATGTCAGTAAAAGGCAGGAGCAGGAAGCACCCCACCCTCGTGGAGAGTTAAGAAAGAAGCTAAACCCACAGGTGGATGCTGATACTGTGTGGTATACGTTAGCAGCGATGCTGATTTTTGATTGATGTAGTTTGTGTAGCAAACATAACGTACGGGCACACACAACATCACGTACGGGCACACACAAACAAAACACTGTTTCAACTCATTTTGGAGCTGAATCATTTACTGCACCAGCAATACACGCTATTCTCAGTCAAATATTCACCTCTACTTTGTCAAAGAACTCTACTTTGAGCAGGAACCAGGTGATTTTTTTACACAGACCTCATTCACTTGGTTGATAAACAAGTCTCCCTCCATGTTGCATAAGCTTTTTGCCCCTCTGCTCCACTCTGGAGTGTTTCGGCACAACTTGAATTTCTGGTTGCTTGGGGAAAACCACCTCATTAATTATGCATAGATAGAGAGAGCAGAGTGTGCTTCTTACAGCCCAGCTGAGATAGAGAGAGAGGAGAAAAGTGAGCACAAGAAGCCAAGCGAGGGAGAAAGAATGAGAGAGAAAAGGGTTGACCACAAATGTTATCTTGGTTTGGCTGCACATGCGATATCAGCCTCTCCATCTACTTCCTACCACCTTATATCTTCTCTGCCTTGGTGAAGCCTGTAACCCACAAGAGCTGTGCATCTGGGAAAGGGCAACGCAAATATGAAACACAGATAAAGTATAAACTGCAAAAAAAGAGAAAGAAAGATAAGTTTGATTAGATCATGTGTGAAGAAATTGGTTTGGTTCTCGCAATGCTTTGCTTGCACCTAACAGCCTACCAGCAATAGTTGTTAAAAGAAAAAGAAAGCAGAGGATTCTCTGTCCATTCTTGGCTTAATGACTTTGGCAGACTTAACTTAGAAGAGTTTTTTGGCTTTTGCCTTTACCGATATCGATTCTCTACCAGGTGAGCTACCTGGGAACCCCTGAAAAACCACAAACATTAGCTTCATCGTGGCGCTACAGGAAAAGTCAGGGGGTCATCAAAATCAGAGGGACTCATCACCGTCAGGGGATCACCAAAGCCTTTAGGTGTCATTCTCACAGCATCAAGGACACCTGCAGCACATTTCAAGGCAAATCATCCAATAGTTGAGATATTGTGTGATGATTTGCATCCCATATTTAATTGAAAATAGAACAAAGACAACAAAGACATCAAATGTTGAAACAGAAATTTCATTGTTTTTTGAAAACTGTATCCATAATCTGAGAGAAATGCGTAACTACAACACATGCTAAACCTTAACTTCCTAATTCAAACAAATTTAAAGACAATTAATTTGTTAGTACACACACCTCCAGTATCTTTCCAAACATTTTGTTTGTCCCTATGGTCAAAAAGCCGAATGTACTGGACTTCCTTGTCCATCGCCAATTCCACCTGACTGGCCAAACTGCTGAAATTTAACCTACAACTTGTGTTTTGTCTTGTGTTTGCACTGCTAAAACCAGAAATATTAACAAAAAATGATATTACATCAGTTCAAATAATGATCCTTGTCTTTGTAAATGGAGTGAGCTGCACAACATACTGTTGAGCATATGGAGCTCACAGGGTATGCCCAGACAGGAAAATGAGTCATTAGAGCCAATCACAAGCTATTCTCCCTGACTATCAAGAACACAAATATATCATATTCACATCATATTACTGAGCAGTTCACAGTCTTCTCACATATTCAGCAGTCATTTTCTAACATGTATAATGTCTTTCAATGTAAATTCTGAGTTTCCTGTACCTGGACTTTAAACAACTATCTCCTATAATTGGTAATGCTGCTTCTAGCTGCTCTCACTGGCAGTGGCCAAATGTCTGCTCTGAAAAGGGTCTATATGCATGTTCAGAGCACCTCAAAATCCATTTAGTACAATCACTTTAAAGCAATCTTCAGAGAAAATGCTCTTACCTAATTTTTGGAGGAAGTCAATGTTGTCTGCACATGATATTTTATTTTCAGATGCTCTCTGTAGTGCAGCGTGGGGACTGCTGTTCCACAGTTTCACCTCTTCAGTTGAATAGGCTGTGAGTCTGGTCCAGTTGCCTCTTTTATTGTTGTACTGCATCATTAATTTCTCATTAAAGTGATTGATAATGATATACTCTCTGTCTTTAAAACCTGGACCATTGAATGTACAAGGTGTGAATTGTGAATAATCTTCATCAAGAAAACAGGTTCACTGACATGTCAACAAAATGAGAGAAAGCACCCCCCCTTTTACCTCTGTCCATTACAACAATGATTAATGCTGATCATTAGTATTCCTGATTAACATTACTATTGCTAATTTTCACTAATTTGCTAAGTTTTATCAAGAAATTGTTTCTTTGGTTTACATCTTTAAAGGATCTGCCTACAATGTGACTGTGTAAACCGATTAATGTCCCCACAAATGAGTAATACACGTACACAGAAACACACACACACACACACACACACACACACACACACACACACACACACACACACACACACACACACACACCTGTAGGATATTCAAATGCAATTACAAGTGAATCTTGAGTAGCACTCAGAATTTAATCAGGCAGAAATGGGGCGTTTGATCAATTAAAGCTCTGATGGGAGAGGAGAGTGCAGGTGAACTGACAAACTGAGCCATTTATTGTATGGATCTGCATTAAGCAGCTGCCACATTCAAAGTTAGTGCACATGTGTTTTTGCATGATTTAATTGAGATACAATGATTGACTCCATCCTTTGAAATCTGTACCAAAGCTCTTTTTCCTCAAAAGATGAAGAAAAATATTCCCTTTAAGATCAGCTGTGATGTACTCATGATAGTGAGTGTGATTTTTCAGTCCACGGATTAAATGACTGCCATTTCAAAGACGATGTCGAGACCTTATGAGGCTTAAATTCAAGAAAAAACATACGAAAAAAAATCAGCAATTGTGGGGCTGAAGTGTTTTTCCAACACTGAAGTGGATGAATAAAAGTCTAGCACTAAACAGTCACAGCCTTTGCACATAGCACACAGATAATATAACACAGCGTCATGCCTTCACTGCTTCTTCCAATCTTGTAGCTGACAAACAGACCAGAGAAGACTTCTGTCTGAAGTCACGTCAGGAGTGCATGCAAACAGCCAATCAGACACCGGGTTACACATGTATAGCATATGGGAGAGAAAGTGGCTTTCTCCAATCACACTGGCGGCAAAGAAACATGGGAGACGTGGATACGAACATGCACAGTCGTCAGGCTCAGTGCTTGAGGTGCGCTGGTTTGGCTTGCATCACAACAGCTGCAGAAAGGTTTACAGCAACCTCTCAAATGCACACACACACACACACACACAACCAGACTCACTCACATGATCCTCACAGGCAGTCAGCCAATGATATTTTACTATGAGAGCAGTGTCCATGACCTCTGCGCCAAAATAGCTGGCACACAAGAATAGTGCATGTCAATGAAAGTGCATTCAAGACTGACATAGCATGCGCGTGTGTGCGTGCATGCCTGCCTGCGTGTGTGTGAATAGAAACAACTTGCCACTCTAAATTTCTCCTTACAAGCACAAAATGATTTTGGGCACAAGGTCACACCACATGTTATTTTGTCTGGTTAAAGATTGCGGTCATACATGAACACTGAGGCAAATGTCACTTGGGGATGGGGAAAAACATAACTGCAACACAGCGCTGAAAGCAGCTCCTGGAGAAGTCACATCACTGCAATTAAATCGGAATTGGGAGAGCGGAGAATAACTAATAACTGGAGTCTGCTGACAAAAGCAACAGACGCAGAGGGAGGAAGAAAAGGATCCATGCTGCTGGCCACCTGCACCCTGACTAGCCGCCCAGGAACAATGAGTCACAACCACAAATACACAGAAAGAAGAAAATATTGTGTTGGCAATACAAAGGGAAGGACATACACTGCGAAGAGTGCCATAATCGCCTCATGTTCTACGAGATGAGAGGATTTTCATTCCTTTTGACTTGGCGGTTTAAAAAATTTATGTCACGCAAAAAGCTTGTCCAAATTACTTTCCAACTCTTCGTGCACATGCTTGCCCGCATGAGTTCAGTCAAAGATGTTCTCCCGGGGGGGCGACGTTCTTCTGTTGTTTGTTATTCACAAGCTCTGTGCCAGTTTTCTGATGTGTGACGCGGCTTTGTCGCGTCTCGGCGTAGGTGACATTTACTCGTTTATGGAGATAAACAGAGGAGTTGCTCTTTGTTCCACTGGGACGCCGAAGCCCCGTTTTCAGCAGCTGTTCGCCAGTTTCAGGTCTTTCAAAAACAATTAAAAATCATTAAAGGTGGTTCTGCATTTTATTCATAACTTCACATCTTAATGTGAGGCGACAATTGCTGGTAATTGTGTGGCCTTTAGCGAACCCTCTCCCACTGCTGTTTCTGCTCGGGTCAGTCACGTTCAAGCCTGCACACACACACACTCAAACCCTGACACACACACAGACGGCCACTTCATCATCAAAGAGATTTCTAATCAGTCGCGAGCTGCTGATGTTCCTATAGCAACCAGGGACACTTGTACCAATTATTCTAGTATGCACATTGTGTATCTGTGCATACACCCACACAATGTAGATGGGTACGGACATACGTTTGTGTGTGTGTGTGTGTGTGTGTGTGTGGCTGGTTTGCAGTGAAGCAGACCTTTGACATGCTAAGAAGGTTAATGGCACAGGCAGAGAGAGCCGTACGTTATACACACTACTGTTGCTGCGTCTTGGTGTGTGAGGAGTATGGAGCACGGCGTCTTCTAATTACCCTTTGAAAGCGAAACCCTTTCAAAGGATCAGATGATAATTATGCGGCTCATTGACTGAATCAGTCGAATCTCTTGCTTTGATTTGCTTAAGGATACATTTTAATTGGTGGCACATGCACTTGTCCCCCCACCCCTACCAGAATAAGAACGCTACAATGATTAGCTTCTGCATCTTTGTGTATTCATGGGACGGGGGAGAACAATGTGCAAATGCAGATTCTTAAGTCCAAATTGAAATCATGCTTCTGCAGGACGCCCACAAGTGACTGTAAACTGCTTTTTTGAATGGGTCACGTCTTTCTTAGCAGAAGCCTGAGTCGTGTAAACCTGATTTAACTTAAGACTGAGGGCTGAATATGAGCCTGAATTACTTGTTGCGATGGAAGCGCATTGGGGGAGTCAGTGTAATTTCAAATACAGAAAATGACTGATCCACGTCACTTCCCATTATCTTATAATGAATGTGATCACATTTACCCTCACCAATCAGAGTGCGCAATGCGTCCTGATACACTGTGATCGCATTATAGTGTGGCATGCACAGCTGCTCCCCCTCTCATGCCGCATCTTTTCTAACACCTGTCCCATAACTCTATTGACACGTTCACAGTGTGTCAGGGTGGCTTCTATTCTCAGCAGCTATTGTTTCTCCTTGTTTAGACAGGATGCTGACAGTAAATAAGGTTTAGGGGGACAGGAAGCGAGGAGGTGGGGTAGGGGGAGAAAGGGAGGGACAGGTGATTAAGGGTTTCCTATTCTGATGAGGGGAATGATGATGGGAGTGCTGCTGCAGCACTAATTCAGTCTGCATCAGCTGTCAAAAGTTTGATTTTGATGTGTGCATGGGGTCATAGGTGTTAATTAGAGGCTGGAGACCCAATGAGACCCCCAGCATTGCACACATCTGGTTTAAGCTATGATGTCGTGTTAGGGGTGTAAGATCAGAAAACGTTTGTATGTGTTGTTCTATATGAGTCCACACGTTCATGGGAATTTTTTAAATATGGGCATTTTCCTTTCTCTGCTGGTGCACATTCGAACTAGACACTGCAAAATTAATAATATATCAAGGAGGCTGCTATTCTCTGGAATTAAAGCAGTGTACCTGGGTTCTTAGGGGGTGTCAGTGCATATGTGTCTGCGGCGTGTGCAAGGGAGCATTAAAAATGTGTCACTGCTTTCTCTAACCCCACAGGACCTCCGCCTGAAGCTCAGTGCTGCACTTCGGAGCAGTGCCAGAAGCAGCAGCAACTGGGTACAACAGATGTCAAGCTCTGGCATGACATGGGCTACGGCTGTGATTTCATGTGAAGTTCATTTTCAAGTTAACAAGAAGATGAAATGAGATCTTTTATTGGCTGCAAAAACTGCACTTTTCTGTGGCTTTCACGTGTGTGATGGAGCCAAAAGACAACCAACTGACTGACTGCTGCTTTATGCACTGCTGTTTTGGACAGTGCACTGAGGATTTCCTTGGACATAAACATGATCAGATCAGGCATCTCCATGTACTGTGCCCCAACAATGACTTTATGTATTTCTTTTATTTGTTTTCGATCATTATGTCCCTTATTTAACACTTGATTATTTACTGACAATTTCTCCTATCTTGTTGGACCTTTATCTTCACTAGATCAATGAGATCCCACACCCAGGCTTGCTTTTATAATGCTCAACACCTGTGAAACTCCAGCACTAGGGCTGTTTAATGATGTGGCTACTGTCTAACTACAGGGATACACGATGTTCCAGCCAATGTTAAAGGCTACTCCATGCCTAACTGGGCTAGCCCCTCGTCGCAGTGGTTCCCACAGCCTTACCTGACCAACTGTTCCTGCACAACTGCTCTTGATTTATTCCATAGCTCTCTGCTATAAATAGAAAACTGTTTACCACATTGTTAATGTTGCTATGTAGCCAGTTCTGCCTGCTTGTCAGTTCCAGTATGTAACCTTGGCACGCCTTCTCAGTAAATTGCCTCGCAAACTTTCCTCTGCCTGGCTTATGCGCATAAAACTAAAGCTTTCAGCGCCCTTGATGGTCCGCAGCTCCATCTGCCCTTCTTTCCCTGAGGGGATTTCAGACATGCCTACTGTCTACTGTAGGTGATCTACTCCACCAAGCTGCGTTTTAATAAAAAACAAACTTTATATATGTTTTGACATGATTTGTAGAAGTATTCTTTTGAATCGGGGCATCTGCATGCAGGCAGGTGAGTCTGGAGAGCGCTGTGTGCCCTACCTCATACTACGTCTTTCCTTGTGGGCAGGTGAAAAGAAGCAGCTGGCAACACTGTGTGTCATGGAGGCATGTCTCTCTACATCCTCCCCAGGCAGTGACAGCAGAGAAGGTGATGAGAAGGGCCACAATTTAAAGGGAAACTTGCATTACAAATTGTGGGAAAACAGAGAAAAAAATACCTTTTAGACCAGTGGATCACCAGATCCATCCAATAAACGGACAAAAGGACCCTTACTTACTGCTGGTCACAGCTAAAACAGATCCATTTACAGGCCAAGTCAGAAAAAAACTATATTATATGGAAAACTTGGAATCTGCATCTGAAAACATCAGCATGTTAGAATATGAAGAGAGAGAAAAAGAAAACACATTTGTAAGAAGATGCATGTAAGAGTATTCTAGCTCTTGCTCAGCTATATAACATCTCTGTGGTGACTTTCCACCGCTTCACTAATCCAGTGCACCAAAATCTGAATCCCCTCAGTCCCTCATCTCATCAGAGGGGCACAAAACATGCCAACACAAACACACGAGGTAGCTCATTAAAATTATTATGTAGCCTGAACACAAATATTATATAAATTGCCTTAAATTGCACATTAGCCATCCTGAACACAATTTAAGGCACTTAAAATGGAATTCCTTGATGCAGGATCCCAAAATAATGCATTAGAGAGAAAACAGCAACAGCCAGATGCAGAAAAAAGGGTCCTCAGCTGGAGAAGCACAGAAAGTTAGCTGTAATAGAGGAAGCATAATCTGAGACAGAGTTTGTGTGCAGCCTTGAAAATACCACCAGGGTTTCAATTATCCTCACAGCGGGTGCTGTCCTATGAGTCAGCAGGCTGGCAGCTGTATAACCATAGGAGTCGAGCAAATGGAAGCAATTCAAGTAATGGTATGTAGATAAATAATCACACCGACTGCAGGTAGAGGACTGATCAGTAACAACCAGCTGTGGAACGTAACAAAGCTGTACACTGATCATAGACCACTAAACACGGTCCAACAGAGAAATACAACTCGTTAGTGGAAAACATGAAGTCCAACTGGAATAAGCAAAGAGGGAGAAAGAGAACCAATCATGCATTCTTGCCATGAACTGTCTTTCTTTTGTTTAACGTTCAAATGCACACAGCAAAACTGAAAGAGCTATACATGTACTTGAGTACTCGATGCGCAAGTGACATATGGTTCATTCAGGGAACAGTTCAGTGAAAGCCTTGAATGAGCTATGATGGGTCTGGACTGCTTTGACAGTGATGTTCCTCTACATCACTGAGAGGCAGCATCGGAGGTGGTCTTTGAGGTTTTTAATGAAGATCCAAGGCCAACCTGATCAGTATCTTAAATGCTGCCACTGCCTGAAAGTGGAGGCAAGCTCCATCTTAACGACACAGGGGGCTCATTTACACTGGTGCCTTTAGTGGATGATGAGGGTAAACTGACACTTCCCGTGTCTACGCAGAGAGAAGGCGACATTGTTCCCTCAACCCATCGTCCAAAGCTCATTACTCAGGAGCTGATCAAGCAAGTGGTGAGAGTGATTCAACCGCTGCTCAGGTGAAGAAAAGACACTCGCTGTTCTTTGAATGGCTGATTAATTGCAGAGGAAATTGCATGGTAAATGATGAGGCAGTGAAAGCTCTGCTCTGTGTCGTCTGAAAATGAATGTCAGAATGGATCTTCCATAGCTGCATGAGAGATTTGTTTTAGTGGGCACTGAAGATATCATTGTTATAAAGCTGATTTGAATTTAACAACTTTTTTTGTTAGTTTCTTAGCTTAGTTTAGTTTTAAAAATGGAAAGGGGGAAACGGCTAGTGTGGCTCCATCCAAAGGTAACAAATTTACTTCTAAAAAAAAAGTTTTGATGTGTGGCAGACTACTATTTGACCACAAAACACACCTGCACACCACCTCCATAAAACAGCAATTTGTTGCTTGTACACTTTTTTTTAATTCAGATTAAACAAATGAGGTGAGATTAGATGCTATAATGTGTTTATTAGTCAGCTACTGTATAGAGGTGCTGGTAGGAAGATTCTGCTAGAGCTAGGCTAGCTGTTTCCCCCTGTTTGCAGTCTTTTTGCTAAGCTAAGCTAAGTGCAAGCACATGATGGATATTGTATAGTATGTTCTGTGTATTAAAATGCTAGTCATGGCATGGGGACACCACATCCTCAAACCTCCCCCTATGTCTGTGCCTATACAGACGCTCCTGACAGTCCTGCAGAATACTTACAGTGACCAAAACAAATCATGCTGACTTCAGCAGACAGAACCTGAAGCAATCAATCACATTCTCAACACACAAGCCTCCCCTCTCTCTCTCTCTCTCTCTCTGACGTCCAGCAGATGATCTGAATAAGCATGTTTCCCTCCATCTGGTGTGCGTGAGCCAGGTCACTGTCTGGCTGAGCTACGAGCTCCTCAGGGAACAGCGAAGGAACAGGCTTCTCATTAGTCAGAGCACAGAGTCTCCTCTCTGGGGATGTAAACAAGATCTTGGGTCCGGGCCTAGACGTGCTGTGGTTCATCTCAGCGTGCAGGGACAAAAACAAACATATGGAGACCCCCCAGAGGCTGACCTTACACCGACTGGCTGACGTCATCGTGATCAAAACAGGTGTTGGTCTCTCTCGCTGCAGTAGAAGATTCCTTACATGCTTCCTTTAAAGTCCCCCATCAAACTATGTCAGATATGAATGTTTGACAAAGAACACTGGTATGTAGTATGAATGAACAGTTATGCATCATTCCAACATGAACTGAGGCAGCAGCACAAATCACACAAACATATGCACAATATGAACAGAAACATCTGGGCAACGGTATATTTGCATATTATTGGCATGGAAGAAAAGAGCACTGCAGCTTTAGTTGCATGTTTTTTTTGTAAAAGAAAAAAATTAATTGCACTTCTACCACGAGGAGACCATGTATCAGCGTCTTCAACCGGTTTTCTCAGCAGTGCTTCAACTTAATCGCCAATCGAAGATGAGAGTCTCCTCAAGGGCCTATTGAGGATTGCTGGTGATACAACTTAACTTTTAGCTGTCTAGTGATGTCTTTGTGCACAACAGTGAAATTCACTCAGAGACTCATACTTATCTGAAGAGGAGCATGTTGCCCTCATGCTGCAATGCCATTCCAGGAGATTATGATTCGTGACTCTTATGATGGGTGTAAGCAATACGCACAAAATAACCAGCACATCAAAGCACTAAATGAAGCATTACTCAGGAATCTGAGGAAAAAAATGCAGTTTACTGACTCTGTGAAGATGTTTTATCGTGCATCCAGTTTTCACAGGAGCACACAGCAGTGCAGATATGTAATTTGCACCATTCCAGATGGCGGCACCACTGAAAGATACTGGCCACGTGATTGGCTGCTGCTCAGTAAAGAGCAGTAAATGGTTATCCTTTCACTTGATGTTTGCATTAGAAAGGAAGACATCCACTCAGAATCACTGTTTTGTCATTTGTATGTTTCCCGTGTCTTTGTGTGCAAAAGTGATTATATGCATGCTGCAAAAGACACAAAATTACAAAAAGCTTACAAACGTTCATTTGTTAAGTCAATGACAGATCAATGGATGAGGTTGGGCCCCATTATTATCATTACAACAATAGATGTAATAGCCTTTAGCTGGCCACAGAGGACTGCAGCATCTTCCATCACCACTGGAGCACAGCAGGAGCACAGCAGAGGAGCCAATCAGCCCAAGGACAAGATGTGATAAAGCAGCATCCTGGTAATTATAAACATGAAACTCACAGAAACTACTTAAGGGTCCAAAGCAGGACGATTGAGCAAGATAAGGATCAATGGGCTTCAGGAGAAGCTGTTCAAATCCCTGATTAAAAGTACAGATGGCTCCAATTTCATCCTCACCCAACCCAAGAGCACAACAATGGGCTTTGCTTGACTGCAGCGAAGGATTGATTCTTCACAAACAGCACAGCACACTGAGGGACAATTTAATGGCTGTGACTCCGTGAGCCACTATGGTAACACAGTTATTCAGAAGTTAACTGGTTCTCTGTATCAACTGGGTTAAATGGTGTGTAAAACCAACATCTGCTGTTAAGGTTCAGGCAACACTAGAAACAATCAGGAGCTTTACAACAGGAGGGTAAGTCATTGCACACAGCCACAAATGTGTCACACCTCTTATAACATCACATACCACCACTGTGTGAGAAAAGTATAGGCATGGAGCGTGGGTGCCCATTCACGCGATTAATGTCACTTCATTAAAAGGCAGCACTAGAGCAGATAAAGGACGGAGCAAAAACCCACTGAGCTGAGCACTGAGTTTAGAAATACTGTGTCTTATTTGCATCGTAAAACGTGAAAACGCAGCAGCAGCACTGCTTGATCGAGAAGCAGTTTCTGTGTCACTGTGACCTGAAGGGAGCCAGCAGAAGCTTCCCTCCCTCATCCTCTCCTTCACCCTGCCCGTCCTCAAAAACACAGCTCCTGCGTGTGAATGGGTCTCCACAACAAAACATGATCTGAAATGTGAATTAAATCTGCACTTTAGTCATTTAGCACTGAGACAGAGTGGCATATAATGCATGCAGCAGTTGCATAAGCATTAATTCCTGCATGCAAACACAAGGAGTACAAAGGTAACAACAGGTGAGTCCTTATCATAGGTGATCAGAGTTTAATTTATGGTGTTTGGAAACATAATAAGAGTTGTGAAAGAAAGCATTCTTTCATCTACTTGTAACCACTCACACAGCATCCAATCACAATGCAGACACTCAAAGTAAAATAAAAGCACGTTTTGTCCTTCATTACCTATAATAATCACACTATTCTCTCTACTGCTGCTGCTGTACACAATCTCCCTTTCAGAAAATAGCACGAATGGTCCTGAACACTTGGCAGTCGACTGAAAGAGAGACAACAGTAGCGCCACCCCGCGGTGGCTGCCTTACCGCGCCGCGGTTGTAGGAGCTCAGTCTGTCCTTCGGCGCAAAATGATAAACGCATCACTGACAACTTTGCAGTAATCAGTTCCACAGCTAGAAAACAGTGGATTTAACAACCTGCAACCCTGCACCGACTGGTGATGGAAGAGAAGACAATCAGCAGACAGAGCGGGATGCAAAACATTACAAAACCCCGAGATAAACTTCACCTACCTCCTCCACTGTGAGAGGCATGCAGATGCGGTACTCCTTCATCAACATAGTCCTGCACAGCGGTGTCGGCAGCACGGAGGAAGATGCAGCGGGTCGGATTTGGAGTCTCGGGGGCGATCTTACAAATCAGTTATTTTAACTGTGAAATACTTTGTACAATGAAGCGAGGCCACTGAGACTAATTCATGAAATTCCGTCCTCACTTCTGCATTAGCGACACCTGCAACGGTTCTGCCGTGCCTACGTGAGTCTCTACACACACACGCGCGCGCACACAAACCAGATCCGAAACAGAACCGAAGTGCAAGAGGGTCTTCCAAAGGCTGCAATAACCCTGCTGCCGGTTTTAAAAATTACTCAAACCGCATCATTTTCACTGCCTCTGGATAACGCCGCAGCTGTGGAAAGTGGAAAAGAAATCAAACTCCAAAACAAGTCCTCGCAACAGCAGCCGCAGCTTCGTGCGTCTTCTTGGAGCCGCCGGGACAGGGATGGGGTCCTCCGTCGTCTTCGGGATCTTCAGCGCCTCGTTTCGCCGCGTCCACCTGAAAGCACTTGTCCAAATGTAGGAGCGCGCCTCGTGGTCCTGTGAGCTCTCCTGACAGCTCCGCGCAGGGACGCGCAGCCGTGCGGAGCTGCTGCGTCAAGCCAGCGAGCGATAGAGAGACGGGAAATGTGAGGAGGGTTTGACCCTCCCTATAAAAGCATCACAATAAAATAAAGGATGCAACCTGATCTGCTGCATGAGAAATATAATGAATGCTGAACGTGTGTTGTAGCTCCTTAACCTGAATACCACTGATCGAACCATCGATTCAGTGTCGGTTTTTGCGTCAAACATGATCTTACTTTGAAAATCGTGATCGGAAGTCCCGCGTGTTTTTCTGGCTCATTTATCACACGGCAGCTCTCCGCACAGGCGTTGAGCCTGAGGAGTTCAATGATTTAAATTCACAAAAACAGGACGATAACCCTCCCTTTAACCGGTCATGCTATGTGATAGTGTGACACCAATCTCCCAAAACCTTGGTAGAAGCAAGATGATGAAATGTAACAACAATGTGCAGCATTGCACAACTGTGTTTCAAAATTTGAATCAGAATAATTTGGGATTATTTTGTTTTCTTCTTTTTGCATCATTAAGTATACCAGAACCCCTTTATTTGGGTTATGAGAACCACATGAGATTCGTACATAATCTATATAGAAAACATATAGTGCGTATAAGGTCTATAAGAAAACATATAACATGGTCTATGGTCTATACACAGGTCTTGTCCACATGATGCTCTCCCCTCTGTGTCATGGTTTCCACAGACTGCACATAGTCCCTGGTTCTGGTCTGGGACTGAACACAGCTGTAGAGCTGGCCCTGGTTCAGGACTGGAGCTGTCCATGGTTCTGAAATGTAGCCGGGAGTCTTTAAATGTATGAATGTACCACCCTCTAATGGCTTTGTTGGTGGTTAATAAATGATTTGATAATGCTTCATAGATCAGTTATAAGGTAACAATAAGAACTATTTTTTGGCTGCCAGGTTGGGAAAACCTTACCTGACTGGTGACTAATTAATATTCATTACTCAAGTAATTAATTAAAGGTCCTCTCACTTTCTAATAAGCCAATAATTATTTTGTTAAGTTACTAGAAAATTATGCACAGTATTGTGAGCCATTAATATAGAGTGACAAACATCAAGCTCATCCATAAATCATCAATAAATGTGGTGAGTTTCTCATTAATTAGGCAACAGCATAAGTTAGAAAGTCAACTTAGTTAATAAGTCATCAAAAAAGGTTTGTTGCAATAATCAGTGTCTGCAGTTTTATGTTGTTGTTGTTGCTGCTGCTGCTGCTGCATCTGGTCCAGGTCAGCTCCTTTGCAAACTCTCCCAAACCGTTTGATGAATTAAAGAGCTAAAGAGGCAAAGCAAATGTCCTGGTGGGGGATAAACACCAGCCACAACCTGGCAACCCACAAATTCTTCATATAACTGATCTGTAAAATATTAATAAAGATGCTTAGAACCATTGATGAAGCAGCCATTAGTTGCACGTATGATGTATATTATTGGACACATTACACATTATATTATATTTAGCTATTAAAGTTTTATGTTGTGCCTTGGTAGTCTTATTTTAAAAACTTTTATAACGTCATGAACAGAGTAGGAAATCATAGCATGCAGTACTGTTTTTAATCGGCAGATGTCAGCAGAGATCTTCATGCAAAGTAGTTGTTTTATTGGTCATTTGCACACAGTAAGGTAAGGCTTTTCTGGTTATTTGATAATGGGGAGCACGGTACAGCCAATAGCAACTTTAGTTACTTAATATGTGTTATTTACTGTGGGAAAGGTGTGTTTTCATTTTTGATTTTGCTCTGCATTCATATTATGTTCTATGAACCGATGAACCTACCTACATGAAGTATCAGTAAGAGAACCGGAACACCACATGATTAATTTGAAGATGCAGCATGTTCAGGTTACATGGTTACACCTTAAAATTGGAGTGAAATAACTTTAAGCAGGCAACATTTTCTTTGATCCTGCATTACAATTTCTTTCTTTAAAAAATGACTCATTTAGCTATCCAGCATGTACCACTAAAACTACATTTCTCTCTGTGTATGAATAAGAATCTTTTTTTGAAAAAGTTGGTATGGGGTATACCTAATTAATTAGCCAATGCATAATGCATTAACACAGATCATTTTCAGTGTAATTTGGACCATATTTGCTTTAAAAATATTTGCACATCTCTAATATTGTTGTGCACAATGTTGTTTGCCAAGACAATGAAACATCAAATCAAATGGGGAAATGAATCAATAAAATTAATAGCAGCAGCAGTTTCCTCTCAAGTCATGACAGTTATGATGAATCCGAACTAGTACTCATTAGTTTTATATAAATCATCAGTCAGTGTTGGTGAAATAACTTTTCCTCAGTGTTGCAAAGGAAGGAAAGTTCTTATGTCTCAACTCAAGAGGGTGCAATGCGCTCGTGTGTGTTGTGAACGTGAAACACATTTCTTACACTGCACAAGACTGCACAGAGGCAGCAGCACTGACACAGGGTCAGATTCATGTGCACAGTGCACCACAAGCTACCGCAAATATGAAGGTCTGTATGTGCCATGATTCAAAAACACACACACAACTCTGCAGCACTGTTATGAGAAGCATGCACACACTGGACAAATTAGGACAAGTTGCAAGTCATTGTGCTGAGCAGCATACATATACAGCATACATATACACACATGTATATATATATATATATATATATATATATATATATATATATATACACACAAATACACACACACACACACACACACACACACAGACACACACACACACAAACATCACAGATTTATTAAAGAGCAGTTGACTCTTGAAGTTACAGCCTGAAATCTCTCCGACAGACTGTTCTCCAGCTGAATTCGTTACCCACACACAAGGCAAACCCTAACACATGCACGCACAAGAAAACAAAGGCGATTTCTGGTCCAAGTTGCCACAAGACATTATGCTAAGCTGTTTGTAGTGTCAAACTGATGACGCCTGCTACAGCAGACACATATATCTGCTCAAACAAACACACACACACACCAACTGTGTTTATTCCAGCAGGTATCAGAGTGTCGGCAGAGAGGAGAAACTGTTGCTAAGAGACCTGGCTTCCTCCCCCCTTGCCGCTCAGCTTCATTAGTTGGCCTACTGTCACTTTCCCAACCTCCCAGCCCAGTCAGTCCAGTGCTACTGTGGAGAATGGAGCTTGTTTCTCAGCTTGTTTAATAGTGGGGACTGGGCTGGAGTCAAAATTAATAAGGGGTTTATTAGAGCCATCAGTCAGGGGGGAAGAAACACTGGTGTTCGATGGGCATCACAGGACAGCTTAATGATCGCATTACATTCAGGTGAATAGACAGTGAGGGGGTCTGGGGGGGGACAGAGGTGGATGTCTTTTCACACTTCATTTGTGTGAGCACTGAATTTCTTGCCACTCGAGTGGGACATGATTTAATCCATGTAACTTCAAGATGGAGCTTCTGCTTTTCAAAATTAGGCTATTCAGAGTGCACATCAAGGATTTTGTTTTAGCTTCCTCAAAACTATGACTTCTTTGATCCTCCTCTTCCTTGGTGGAAAATTTGTCCGTGGGTTGTTCTGCTTTTCATCTTATTCTGCTCTTGCTGAGAACACATCAGAGGGCACTGAAAATCCTGACCAGCTGTGGTAACACACATTTTTAAAGGCCCTAAAGAATATTTTTTTCTTCACCTATCATGAGTGAGGGGGTCACACAATAACAAGTGTAAAACCTCTGCAGTTTGGGTGCAGTAATTTTTTTTTTATCTCTGTGCTTTTCTTGCTGGTGTGAAGTGGGTGGGGTTTCGTTGGACAAGACTTGGACAAGTCTTGAAAAGATGCATCTGAAGCTGTCACAGCCTGTATCTCTCTACTTTCCACCCGTCCGTCACATGCCTTCGCACTTTTCCCCCCTTCCGAATCACCCGACTGTCCCACCCATCTACACACCTGTTCCCACTTCCCTCATCTGCTCTGCAGGTGGGCGGGGAAGGCCAGCTCACCTGCATCTCATTTCCCCCGTCAGCCTCACAGATACTTAACCAGCCCATTTACGTTCAGACTTTTTCAGTTTGTTGCAATGTTGGTTTCTTGCTTTCTATTTTTGCTTTTGAGCATCTGCCACCTGAACCTTAACCTCAATCTTCCTTCCTTCCTGCCTGCCCGCCTACCTGTATCAATACCTACCTACCTGCCTGCCTACCAGTACCTGCCTGTTAGCCTCTCTTTGTCACTGCATCACTGAAATCATCCTGAACCTTCGCATATTACAAAATAAATACATGATCCTGAACAGCACTGTTTGGTGTAGACCAGTGGAGACTGGGACCCATCCACATTAAATATGGTTTCTTTGTCAATATCATTATAAAAATCAGTCATAGTGGGCTGTCAGCTCAGTTTTTAGTGCCACAGCAATGACTGGCCTATACCTTACATAACCATGAGCCCAATGACTTCTCATTTTTCATATCAGAATTAATATCACCAGGCAAAAATTGGGACTGGTGCAACCCCACAAAAGGTGGATTC
Organism: Chelmon rostratus; assembly: GCF_017976325.1. Taxonomy (NCBI): domain Eukaryota; kingdom Metazoa; phylum Chordata; class Actinopteri; order Chaetodontiformes; family Chaetodontidae; genus Chelmon; species Chelmon rostratus. The sequence continues at coordinate 12,836,681 of NC_055674.1, read as the reverse complement.
TGCCTCTGCAGACGGCCAGTTCATTAGTGAGAGAAGACGGGTTATAAAGTGGCAGGAAGGTGAAAGGTGATTATGTCACATAATTAAGAAATCATGGAGGGTGCTGTTCTCAGCTGTGTGTGTTTCCACCACAGGGATTCACACATAGATGTGACTGCTGCTCATCAGCATATGATACATGCATGGACACACGCACACACACACACACACACACACACACAGCCCATCCACAGTGTTGGGGAAGCTATTTTGAACGCAAAGCTTTGCAAGCTATACATCACACTGTCAGAAGTTACAACAACAGTAAATCTACCCTTGGGACAGATCTAAGCTGGTTAACTAAAGCTACTCAGAAAATATAGTTCAAGTTATCCAACAAAAATATACTTTGTAATAAACTTGAGTTTATTATAAAATGTGGCGACCTGTTCACAGATCACACCTGCCTTTCAGACACTAGAGTCCAGGTGGGGGTACCGCAGCAGGCAGGATTACTCACTTAGCCAGGTGACTTCCAAAATAACATGCAACAACTTCTCTGAAGATTAGTTAAAAATAGCAATTATCAATACTGGGGCTGGTCAAAGGTGGTTCAACTAGAGTAGAGAACCAATGGTCAAATAAAAAAAACAACAACAATGTTCCTTTTATGGAACAAAATTGTTGTAGTTTCAGTAGTTTACAGCGATAAAAAGGCAAAAAAAGTAATTTAACCCCTTGAATCACTATGCGCACATGAATGTATCTGAACTACCAGCAAACTAGTGCAAAGCTACTGCAGTTAAACTACCAGCTTTTTCCCAACATTACCTGTTCCACACTGTGTGCAGACAGACACTCATACACACAAAAGTACAACAAACTTCAGTGCACTTGTTCCAACACACTCCTTCTGAGGCGTGCTGTCAAGTTCAGAGCTGAAAAAAGACATAGACAGGGACACTGACAGCAATTTGAAGACAGAGCACCTTTGAGGGACTGTACGAGTCGAGGTGATGAAGTTTGTCTGCAGATAAATTGCTGTCTGGCTCTGGGACTGTCAAAACAGCACCTTCTGCAGTAGCACCTGTTCCTTGCTCTTTGAGGCCAGATGTTGTAAGCAGATAAAGGGAAGTGCATACGTTATAATTAATACAGGGATTAGGGCATGTCTAATCAGAGGTACGACAAGCGTCTTATTGCAATAAATGCAGCAGGATAATTATGTTTTTTCACATAAAATTTGAAAAGCATTCTTAAGGGCGGCTGTGCTGATGTACCATGAATGCAGGAAGATTTCTGTGGGAAGGCGCAGTACAGAGCACTCATTCACAATCACAGAGAAAACCCACAAACGGCAGAGAAAACATGGAGTTGAATGTCCCTCCATCGCCTTCTAATATGGATAATTTACAAATTGAGGATGAGATTTAAACAACACGTCGCTCGCAAGCGCTCTTCCTCTTCGTCTGCCACATCTGCACTTATCAATCATGCACATGCAACCTTTTAGAGTGGAGATTGACGCTTCCATGTCAACACCGTTTCCATGGATACACTGAGATCCAATCCACTTCTCAGTTTTCCCTAATGCTGGTCTACAACCCAAACATGCACAGTAGGGAGTGGTGGTGCTTCAGGCCCAGCGTTACCAAGAAGAAAAATTTACCAATCCTATGAACGAGGCACCCATAATGTGTCTTGTTATCTGGGTAATTTTAACTTCCCATTTCCCAATCTGCTGGGTCAGACAGCCATCTAGGTGTCATGCACATTTCATTTAGAGCAGAAGATTGTCTCTTGCATAATGTATAATGAAATCTGAACTTATTGCCAGCGGAGAGATATTGCTGTGAGAGATGTGGCATCTTTTTTCATTTGCGGGGCTCAGCTTGAATTTCTCCTCCAAGATTAAACGACGGCCGCTCAATATCACAGCTATTTGGGTGTGATGCTGGAGGGAGACGAGTGGCTGGAGATGTGTGCGTACATGCACGCACGTTTGTCCTCCGTGCACGTGTGCGTCCCTGTGCGTACGTGCTCATACTGTACGTGCTTGTGCGCACAACCGCGTGTGCTAGTATTTCAGACGTAATGGTTTTGCTTTGTCACCGTGGCCGCGGAGCATTTTAGGGCTGCTGATCATCCCCTGCTCACAGCCAAGCTCCTGCCTCCATGTCACTATGGAGACACTGGTTGCTATACGTCAGCCAATCAGTGCACAGCAGGAGACGTTAAAAAAGTTGTCCGCGTAAAGATTCTCTGTGATGTTTGGTGTATGCTCAGGAGGTTAATCTGTGTCAGTTTGTGCTTCCTTCTGTCTCTGCCTGTTCTCCACCAATGAGGAACAGACATAACAGAATTCAACACAATGTTCTCATTACCGGGAAAAAGTTTTCACCACCACTTGAAGTGGAGAAGTTGCTGGAATCTTTTAGAAAAGGTGCAGCATGCCACATTCTGTTAAATGAATAATGAGTGACTTGGCACAGTTGGTTCAATTAGAATTAAAATTCATTGTTGGATGAGATTATATCTTCTCTTTCTGTCTCTGTCAGATCCCTCAGTCAGCTTCATGCTGTGTGTCCACTGAATTCAGGTCACATGAGGACAGGAAGTGAGGTGTTCTAACTGTCTGTTTTGTTCCCTGAGAAAGTCCAGGGGATGAGGGGAGGAACATTTAAAAATGATCTGGGAACAAAGAAGCTAATATAAAATATATGCATAAAGAAAATGAATTTATAAACAACTACAGGTAAATAACAAAACCAGTAACCATTAGGTTAACAAAAAACAATATTCAAACATGGCCCGTGCCTACTCAGTCGCAGCTCTCCTCATGGCTTTTCTCTCCAGGCCCTGATGAGATATTGAAGGCACCTGCGTGAGGACAGGAGGAAAACCACACAATTATTTCCTTTGTTACGTGAGGCGACATTTTGTGCTATGATGGACGTAACCAAAATAGTGCTGGTGCTAATGTTTCTGCAGTTTCATATCTATGAATTTGAGGTTTTTGTCCACGCTGGTTGTGTGGGCTGACTGTATCTTAAACTGACCGTTGAGAGAATTATGGTTGCTTTTTAAATGATAGTCACTGCATGAAGTATGGCAGAATAGCAGGAAGAAGATGAAAGGAAAATGAGAGAAAAAAGGAAGCGCTGAGGTAGAGAAAAGGGATGAAAAGGAAGGAGTGGAAAGAGTCCAACCAAGTAGGGTTGTGAGAGAGAAAGAGATGGGAAAGGTGAGTTAATGATCCTTCGGATAGAGGCTAATGAGTTCATCTGAGGGGCTCTAAGGTGCTGTCTAGACCGTGATGAAAGTAAGAGACACACACATGCGCGCGCGCACACACACACACACACATACACACACACACATTTCAGTCACTTTTGGGGACATTACATTGTTTTCTATTCAGTTTCTAACCCCGAATTGACCACTTGCCTAACCCTAACCTTAATTCAAGTCTTTAGCATAAAACTGAATTTACGTTATGGGGACTTGTCCCCATAAGGAAGGCGAGTCCCAACAATGTGACTGCAAACAGAATCATGTCCCCATATGAGTAATACACACACACACACACACACACACAAACACACACACAAACACACACACACACAGACACGCCTCCCCTCACCCCTCCTGTTCCGTCTCACCTGTGGAGTGAGAACAAAGACACACCATGAATTGATGAGTTCCTTCCTCCAGCATTAATGATTTTAACAGCTTGTCTCTGGCTGTTCAGGCTCGAGCACAGACAACTCCTGCTTCTTCTTCACAGAATTAGTTTAAAGAAGTTTAAAACTCAGGTGTGTGCAAAGAACCTCTTTGCATTTTACCTGAAACTGAGTTGCCTTATCTTGGTTCAATTTCCACTTTGCAATTGATTGACAAAGAAACCCTGAGAGGATGACATGTTCTAATGGCTGTCAAACAACAGGTTTTCAACGGAGGAGGATTGTTTTTTTCTCACACACCATTGATTTATCCTCCACCTTCCAGATCGCCTCTGAAATTACATCTGAGGTGGCAGGCAGGCAGATGATGATGGCGGTGGTGGTGGTGGGGGCGGTGGTAGAGGTGAGGTGCACTACAGCCATCTCCTCATTGTAAACGGTTTGCTGTCTTTGAAAGCAGGCTCACTCACCTGCGTCAGCCCCAAATGCAGCAGATTAATAATGCAGGCGCGGCGCTCCTCCAGGGAATACCAGTGATTGGATGGCTGTCGCTCAGTGTGCTCCACCTCTCCTGCGCCACACCAATTAAACATACTGTATACACACACAGACACACACACATGCAGATTATACATGCATGTCACATTTGGAAACACATACTCAGAGATGTGATGAGGTTAACACATGGGACACGCACATGCTCAGACAGAGGCAAATGTGACTCTCACCGTCTGTGACATGTGTCTGTTTCTTCATGGACATGCTCATCATTTGTCTAAGTCTATCCAGTGGAAATAATGGGCTGAATGATGACACAGAACAGAGTGCATCACCATTCAAATGACCACAATAAAGAAATGTCCACCAATAATAAAGCATAACAGAACAGGAGAGGTCTCATTCGTCACAGTGTGTCAGCTTGACCTCTCCCAGAGCAGGATGCAACACAACCCCTAGATTTGATTTAGTGATGAAAGTGGAGCATTGACGAACTCGGCTGAGAATGCATCAGATTCTGTCAGTTTCAGTCTGTCTTTTTAGGTGCACCTTCACTTCATGCAGACAGGGTGAAGAGTGCTGCGCAATATGCTTTTGGCCAGACTGGAGCTCAGCCTAAAGTCTGTGAGATAGAAGAAACCAGCTAATGCAAAATGTTGCCATAAAGCAACTGTTTCTGAATAATTGGGATAATTTTACATCTTTGGGCCTCAAACAATAATTAAATGAAATCATATGAGAGGTTCAGTGGAAAGATCACAACTCATAGACATCTGTGACAATGGGCCCAAAGGAAATACTGCTTTTTTATATGAGGTTTTCTATAAGCTGATCATATGTTGATGTGAATCTTAGAGCAGTCAGATAAATGTAGTGGAGAAAATATACAATATTTATCCTTGAAATGAAGTGGAGTGTTAGAATAAACTCACAAAACAGAAATACTCAAGTAAAGTACAAGACCTCAGAATTGTACAAAAGGTTATATGCTTGGCTACTTCCCGCCATTGTACACCAGTAACTATATCTAGCTGATGTACTTAAGAGCTGCATTTATCTTTCAGCTCAGTGCATTTTGTGTAAATGTCATAACTCTGTAAATAGAAAGACCATTTTACTGCCGGTTTAAAATAACTTACTTTCTTTTGACAGCCAATATTTTAAGTCACAAAATGTCATGGCTATTTCTTTTCAAGGTGACAGAGTTGAGATTGTAGAAAATTTATAAATACAAAATAGAGCAAGTGCTTAGGCAGAAAGCAGAATGACGACCTAAGAAAGAAAAAACCCGAAGACTGGCAGGCTGACAGATGGAGTCAAATACATGTAAAACAAGGAGCTGGGCACATACAGTACTCAAAACTGTGACGCACAAACTTGATGCAAATTAAGACAAAGTAAAAATAAAACCAGTGCCAACACAGGCTTGATCATAGGTGGGTGGACAACCAAGCAGGATAAAGCAACATGATGGAATAGTGAGCCAGCATTAATCCCATTCACGATTTCTTTATTGGATGCCATGGAACTAACAACTCTCGTCAACCCTGAAACAGCTACGCATGTTATGGAGGAAATGCCCTTTAGCCATGGCTGCCACGGCTGCCACGGCCCGGCTGCAGAACCAGAGGAGGCGGTGGGACGTCTGACGGACGCGAGGGGAGCATGTCGAGCTGAATCATCACAGAGCATTGAGAGACTGTGGCAGCTCCAGTAAAACACAGCTCCGCTCAGCTGAAGGCACGGTGAAGCCGCTGTGTTGTGTTTGACCCTGAAGAGACTTTAGTTTCGTGGGAGACCTGAAGTGAACATCTGCGCGTCTCTCCTTCTGCTCACTGACGCAAAAACATTTAAATGAATCACGCTTGATATTAAAACGCCAAAAACTCGAACAAATTAAATACCTTCTTGAGGATAACATTGCCACTGCACCCTTTTTCTCCTCCAAATACAACAGTGTGATCTCCCTCTATCCTTATTTCTCTCTCTTTCTATCATTCTGTCTTTCATTCTCCCTCTCTCACAGTCACCATGGAGACAACGAAGCTCCTACTAAAAAGCAAGCATATACTGTGTAATGAGAAAAATTGATATTAAGATTGAGAAAACTTTGGCTGTACTTATGTGCTTTCCTCCCACGTTGCCTATGAATGAGTCACAGGCCTGCATGATGGAGACGAGAGCTTTTACTGAGAGAAATGCTCGTTCTGCAAGTGTCATTCAAAGGAACAATTAGCACACGAGCGGCATGGTGCTGCACAGTTTTCCCCATAATCTAACCTGAACCGTTTGGCTCGTAGTGCGCTTGTTTTCTTTTTTTGAATTGTTGCTTATGTCTTATTCTTATCTCTGCGATAAAATTCAAGAGTACAAATGAAAAGACAACTGTTAGGGAAAATACAGTTGGACATCGAGCCATATTTCAAGGCAAAGCAACATTTGATAACCTATTAGCTAAAATTAGCATTCAGACACTTTCTTGCTAACATTACTGTTAGATAGTGTTACACAATTGATAGGAAGGCCTATATTAATTCCAAATTATCAATGGCTATCTTGGACGCATTTATTTACAGACTGGAAGTAAAATGCAGTGGATGTAGTCAAGCTAGTAAGTGTAACTTAGCTAACATTGATGTCTTTTGATCCGACCTCAGAAATGTTACATAAGATAGTAACATTATGGGACATTATGCTCACAAAAAATTCGTGTTGTATTTCTGCGTAATGTTTACACGACTCCAACACAAAAGTCTATTCCAAGCACTTTAGCAGTGATTGTTTTGTGCGGCATGAAGAGGCTGGCTAGACACGCCTGCACGTTACATACGTAACGTTATTACGTTGTGTTTCATTACAGGCTTGTTTAAATTGAATACGTTTGACCTCCAGGCTTAAATAAATGTGTCCAAGATGTGCGCTGATATTTGAGAATTCATTTATGCCCTTTCTATCATATCAAACTGTAATGTTAGCTGGGAAGAAGTTGAATGCTAACGTTAGCTGCTGTCTAACTGTAGCTAGTTTGTCAAACCTTGAAATATGAATGGGGATTATTCAAGAAGCAGTGTCAGATTATTTACATTTACACGTCGTGTAACCTGAAACACAACCGCACATTATCCTTTCCGTAACAGCATTTGAGCTTCTCACTGAGCCTCACAATAGAATAAAATGGCCACCATGTGACTATGAGTCCTTGTGCACAAATTTCTGTACACAAACTGACTCACGGTCAAAACAAATTCTGTGTTTAAATTAACTGGATTTTTTCTCATGGAAATGTTGTGCTTTCACTCACTTTCTATTGTTTTCTCTTCCAGCATCATCAACTGTGTGCGAGGTTAACTACAGTGGCATACACAGTGAACTTTACACAGAATGAGCCAGGACAGTTTAGTTTATTCTCTCTAATCTCCTGTTCTCGCTTCATTTTCTTCAGAGGTAAAAGTGACGTAAATGACGACATGTACAACAACAAAATGACAGACTAAAAAACTTGGACAAGGGAAAACAAAGAAATCACTGTGACACTATTGCTGTTTGCGAAAAGTTCCTAAAAAAAAAAAAAACACCTTTCCAAAATAGGCTGTCGTCTCTGTGATTACCCGTTTCTGTCTTTTTGTCAGTGTGAGTACTATTCATTTCTTCTCTTCCTGTCTCTGCTCTTCTCTTACATAATCGAAAACACATTATGGCAGTGCTCAAGTCTATTATTCCACAAGGGCCGGACTGAATAACGCCTCCATGCTCATCATTCTTAACAATTGTTTCCTGTGCGCGTGTGTGTGTGTTTGTCTGTGTGTTTTTGGGCAATTATTGCCTGACCTTTTCTTCCACCTCTCCTCCCTATTGATTGTGAAAACAGACTTGGATTAATAATTCACAAAAAAAAAAACCAGTGGGAGTTTTGACTACTCCTGTTGCCCATGGCAGCAAGACCAGAGCCTGTGTTTGCATGTTTGTGTGTGCATGTGTATCCCTTTGCTTGTAAGCGCTGTAATGAGTGTGTACCTGTGGGTGTTTTTGTATTTGAAATGCATATTTTACAGCAACTTAAACCCTCTGAACTCTCAGGCTACTAATATCACGACTTCCATTCTGTCATCGCTGTTTGCCCAGTCTTCCCTTTGAATACTTTGACCAAATGTGCAGTATAAAGTGGATCAGCGTGAGCATTGTCATTGCTACCTGTTCCCTAACTGTATCGTCTTTCAGTAATCACATGCTATTAAAGGAATAGTCTGACGTTTTGGGGAATGTGTTTATTTGCTGATAGTTTGATGAGAAAATTGATACCACTCTCATGTCTGTTTGGTGAATATGTAGCTGCAGCCAGCAGTTGGTTATCTTAGCATAAAGCTTAGAAATGGAAGTGAAAGAAGTTTAAAAATGACACTTCACTGTCTAAAGTGTGGTAGTGTGTTGGACTGTTTCTCCAGGAAGTGACCCCATAAAATAGCAAATTGTCACTTGGAATTGTCCAGTTTTGTACCGATTAAACAACTATGTCAGATTAAGAGGTGCTGGTGGGCAGATTTTAGTAGTTTCTACCAGTTTCAGCTTTATGCTAATATAAGATTACTGGCTATAGAGGGCCCATCCTTCTGTCCCCAGGGTCCTATGTTCCTAGGCATGCATGAGGCATGTCTCTTGGTATGAACTACTATTGTTAGATCTTGGTAAGGACTGTCTTCACAGTTCAAATGACAAAAGAATGAAGCGAGATGGATGTTTCTAATGCAGTTTGAATGATAAAAATCCTCTCAGCCTCTATGGAGATATCAAGGTCTTAAGTCAAGAAATCGCCTTCCAGGCATGTAACATTAGAAGGCTATGAGCTGTGGGTGGGTGATTTCAACATATTGACCCAGGGAAACATATTATCTATTGCTGAGATGAGACGCACCAGGTTGTTAATTAACTCCATGTAAACCCATCCACTGCAATTTTAGATGCTCAGAGCAAAAGGGCAAAAAGTCTGCAAATGGAGGGGTCTGGGTAGATGGGGTTCATGTTCTCCTTGAAACCAAAAGTCAACATTGACTTATTTCTACTTATGTACAAGTCACATTATGTAACATACTTAAGTCATAAACAAAATGTGACATCTTATCTTGTATGTAAACACACGTATTTTAACCCAATTCATGATCTGTTCCTAAAGCTAACCAGTTATTTTGGTGCCTAAACCTAACCAAACTGTGACTCTTTCACAACGCTAACTAGGTGAAAGACATGTCATGCAGACGCTAAAGGGTACCTCGTGTTTCTGTATGAGACGACGACAGGTGTGACAGACACATTGCTATTTCCACAATCAGTCCAAGCGTTTCTCCTATGCGGCTGCACTGTGACAATCAAGTCACTCTTGATTGTGAGGTCTTCTGACAGAATAAGCATCATTGCAGATAAACGCTTGTGCAATCAGCTACAGAGACATTTAAAATACTGAAAATGATCTGAGAGGTAAATTTTGAAAGAATTGGCATCAGCAAGCCAAACTCCCGCTCTCCCTGACGATGGCTGTGGTTTTCCAAAACCAACAATCAGACAATCATGCAGACTTTACACAGTACTCGTCCAGGTGTGTGGAGGCAAGACACGGTTGACGCGGCTTGAAACCGGGGACATCGCAGCTCATGGTCAGCAGCTTGACCAGGGAGGTGCTTCATTGTGCAGGATTTCAACCTTTTTTTTTCTCAAGCATTCTCTTTTCGTTCAACTACCTCCATCACATTTCTTGTGTACAAACAAGGCCTTTGAGGAAAGACTGTCCAAATCCCCATTCGTATCATTCATCTGGTCTGTGACTGTGTGGCCATTATAAACACTTTGTCTTTAGGCATGTTCGGTCATGACTTTGCACAAACAAGTTGATTGAGGCATATCCAGAGGCAGCAGAATGTATCTTATTATCTTCATCACACAGTCTGTGCATGCTTACATCATGGCTTTCCGAAAGCTCAGTTTTAGCCATCTAAAACACGAGGCTGGCGTTCTGATTTATCCACTCTGGAGAACATTTTCTCGGTGTGAAGAACACTGGAACACTATAAACAGAGGGTTACAGAGGCTTGTAACCTTTGTCAAATTATTGTTATTAAACTATAAAAGGTCCTCAGACACAATAATTGAGATGATGAATTTACAGGATGAACATCCAACAGAACGTCAGGCCAACCCTGTCTCAAAGGAATGACATTTATAGCTAATTTGCATTCACAATTACATTGTGCTGACAAACATAATCATTGCCTGGATTATGTTCAGAGTCAATGCTTGTTTGAGTGAATGTGATTCGTTACATTTTTATACCACGCTGGCCTTTCAGGGAGGCGGTCAGAGAGGATGGTAGGCGTATGAAGTCAGGTCTCCAGGGTTCATGTCCAGACCGCGATTAGGTTTAGTTAGCGAAAGCACTGTGGTAAAGGTTAGTGAGCTCTCACTAACACTGCTGTGGTTGCCTAGACATGACATAACAACATCAAAAAACATACAAAGTTGGATAATGCTGCAGTCACTATGTGTGGTTCGGGCATTGCCAGATATTATGCGCCTATTTTGGCAGAAAACACATGAAATACATTGTCTGTAAACAAACCTTCAGTATCTATATTTTTATGACTTGCCAGGTGCATTAATTAACAACATTTCCTCTTTATGTTAATACAAAATGTAATTAGTCTGTATTATATTTCCTTCTAAACCTATTTGCAGTTGCTAATTAGTTGTATATAAACATAATTTCTAAGAGACAGAGCTCGTCAGGCATGAAATTTCTTTTTCACGTCAACCCCTATAATTCTATACCAATTGCCAAGTGTTGCTTCAAGTTATGTGAACCTTGTGATCATCATAACTGAGCTGATAATTGGCAGTAATGACAGTCTTGGTGTTCAGTTTAGATTGAAATCAGACACCGAAGCTGTTAATTAATCTGCTTAGTCCACCTTAGAGCAGGCTGGAGACATTACTTAATGAAATCTGCTGCTGCAAGTCTTGGATGGAATAAAAACCAGCAAATGCATTGACTTTAAAGCCAACGTTCGTCTGTTGAAATACAGTCTCCTCTTGCTTAAATCATAGCACCATCTCTTTTCTTTCCAGTATCAAAGCAGTTAAATGTATGTGATTTAGTCAAGCACCCTCAGCCCGGAGGACATCTCATCTGCTCATCCATGCTCCGACAGCTCCTCTCCCTCCAGGCCACAGTGCAGTGTGCACTGTATAGTACGTACAGATGAAGCACTGGTAGTGCATTGCACTCCAGCACTGGGTTGTATTGCCTTATTACAGGTCTATCTCCGCTCAACAGTCACTACCGATCCAAGTCATTAGGCAGCAGAGTGCCTGCTTGAGAGAGCACTGGAGCAGAAAGATAGAGAGAGGGAGGAAGGGGAGAAGGGAAGGAGAGAAAAAGCTGATAAAAAGAAGGTGGGGATGAACCAATGGCTCACTGTCACTGACTGCAGAGGAAAGCGTCAAAGAGAGGAAAGGAAGCAGAGGAAAAGGAGAGGAGTTGAGAGAAGAGGAGAAGATTGAAGCCGACCCAGGAGAGGGAAAACAAAGAAACAGGGTGATTAATGAAGAGGAACACAGAGGAGAGAGGAGGGGGGAATAATTTGCTGCCAGGCAATAAAGAGACACAAAGAGATTGAGACGAAGAAAACAGAGAAAAAATATCAGGAAAAAAAACGATGTGTGACAGAGAAAGAAAAGGACAAAAAAGAAAAAAATCTGGTTTGAAGAGAGAGATTTGGGGATGTAGAGTTAAGAGTGTGGGCAGCAGAGAGAGCAGCAAACAAAAAGCCACATGATAACGAGGAGTGTCAGAGGGAAGGAAGGACAGGTATGACTGAGGGAAGGGGAAATACAGTCATACATACACAGAGTGGAGACAGAGACAGAGAGCTGGGGTGAAAGCAGTACTTCAGGCTTACTCGAGTGTCAGTGCCACTGTCTCCCTGAGGTGAAGAGCTTAGTTCAGTTGAGTCGATCAGCTTTCTTTGCAAACACTGCGCTCTGTCTCCTTAGATCGAATGCAGTGAGACCAAAAAAAGTTTAAGAACAGGACAAAATACCATCAAATGATCAGTAAAATATGGAAAACAGCACAAATGATATATCATTTAAAATGCTGTACAACAGCACTATCCAAGGGTCCAAATACCAACACTCATGGTCTTGCAATGCAAATTTCATTGACATGTCATGCTCAATGACAACAAAAAATCTTGAATCTTGAATATTACAAGTTACGTACAAGTAAGCAGTTGATTAAGTACAAGAAGTGTGGGTACTGGGATAAAAGAAAACAGCAACATTCAGGGCAATTTAGCTGCAGTTTGAGTCATCTTATGTTTTGATTAGCTGAAATATTTAATGTTGAGCACTTTGTCTAAAAGTGTTTAAGCTCAGTCTCTGTTCTGTCATTGCTTCTTTTGCACTGCCGGCAGAGTTTTGCAGCTCTATGGAGCATATCTTCTTCTTCTTCTTCTTCTTCTTCTTCTTCTTCTTCTTCTTCTTCTTCTTTTTCTTATTGAGCATCGAAGGCAAAACAACACAAGGAAGACAAGAAGAGTCAGAACATTAGCAACTTTAAGAGCATTGACAGAACATGGTCACTTTAGCTGTTGTGTGTTGTGTTGGTTTAATGTTGGTGTATGCAGGTGTGTGTGTATGTGTGTGTGTAAACTGTCAGTCTATTGAGCAGAGAGATACAAAAGAGAAAAAAAAAAGATTAATTAAAGAAAAAAGATTTAAAAATGTACACTGACCCTACTTATATAGTTTTGCTTTCTCCAGTGTTGCTACGACTACTAAAGATCATGTCCTCCTCTGTCGGCTGGTCACTATGGCCAGCGTTTTGTCCATGTCAGTTTTTTCGGGATGTTATGTATTTCTCTGAGTCTCTCTGTTGCTGTCAACAACATCAATGTCATTCCACGTTCTTTTTCTTCCCCGTCCACTCCACTTGCAAGAAATCCAACCCTGTGATTTTAAACATTTTTTTGCCAGCTCATACACTCTCTGAGGGACACGGCTGAATGGGAAATGCTTGTACTGTCCTGCTGTGTGTAGAGAATAGTAACAGCTTTGACAGCACTCAGTCAGAGGTCAGGACAGGGACTGACAGCTTTACATTCATAGCAGTGACTCAAAGGACCGGGTGACTCTTGCGAGTGTCAGCTTTCCTCATCAACAAAGCGACACCGAGGCGAGACAAACCGTGGCATTTCTGAGGCTACACCTAGCTGTGGTCACATGAACAGACGTATTTCCGATTAGACTTTAATTCAGCACTCATTTCAATCGCTTTATAAGGTTTTAAATAAGATTCCATAAGTGATCATCTATGTGCAAAGACTAGTATGAAAAGATACAGCCTGAAATTGTGCTCATTCTGAACACTGAATATAATTAGAATTTTACACATTTTTCATAATGTGCAAATCTCACAGCGGTTGTGAGTTTGGGCACCGCCGGTTAAAACGTCTGTGACTGTGAATAGCTAAGTGAGTAAAAGATGACTTCATGCCAAAGAAGCTAAAAGTTAGAGATGAAACATTTCTTTAATATTTTAAGCAAGGTTACACGGGCTCTATCACTGGAGACAGATGTATTCAGCCAGGAAGGTATGAGGATGTGTTTTGTCACCAGTTACATGAAAGCAGTTTTACAAGCATTTCTTTGACGTTTTCCACAAGAAAAACTAATCTTACAAATCTAACAGCATAAATTTGATGCTACAGTAAGCCTAAGTTCACTCCTGCCGGGTCTCTTTTTTGTCTGTTCTTTGGTCTGTTAAGCAAGTTACAATTATTTATGGTCCTGCATTTGCCTCTGCACAAAATTTAGCCTCCAGAATTAATAAACACATCCACAGCTGATTACCATATACTCTATCAACCACTTGGTGCTTCGGCCTTGGACTATGTGCAAGTAACCAAAGGCTCAAAAAATGTAGGATCCACAAGCACAACACATTTTTTTGTGTGTTATCTTAATTGGTATAATATTAAACACATTGTTTCTCACATGGAAACAGGTAGTGCTTGTTTGAGCAAACAATATGAAACGAAACCGCAGGGGAATTCCAGGAATCAAAACCAATGTAGGCAGCACCGAGTAAATATGGTTGCTGGTCTTAATGTACGCTCTGCTCATGCTGGTGTCATTGCTCAAAGGTAAAGGTCTCATGAATGATTTAGGGAGCTTCGTGCATTTATAACATCCAGTCCTGAAAAGCCCTGACCTGCAGTGTATAATGTAAGGTCTCTGGAGCATTTCCAATACGGCTGTTTATCAGTTCAACCACATTTTCTGGTTCAGAGGTTCCTGGACCAAATGGAGTCTGTGAATGTGTGAGCAATGACAGAAGGAAAGCTGAATTCCTTGAAAAGAACAGAAATGTAATTTTCATTCTCCAAATAAGTGTTTACCAATTGACTCTCTCTGTCTGTAGATAAACATATAAAAACATGCCAAAGTGGAATTTTGAACATTTTTGGAAGTTTTATTATAGTTGTTTTGAAAAAACACAGTCATGAACATAAAGTACTTAATCCAAGCATTAACAAATCTAAAATAAAATACAAATCAAGTGTACTGTTAACAAGAAAAATCTGGCTGAGTCTTTTGTCACAAAAACATTAGCATTTTGTTTATTAGACTCCTATGGGAGTGTTGTATTTAACATCTCTTATGATTCAGCTGTTAATTTAAATTACAGGCCAACAGCCGGTCCCTGTCCAGCTGGATATGATGGCAGGATTCAAGTGATCATTGCAGATCATATAAAACAGTTAATAAAATGAAAAAATACAGGTATTGTTTCAATTTCCTAAAACACAAACCTGTACAATGACCAAGTAACTTTTGTGATCGCAGTAAGAAGAATGGAAATGGTCCCCTCAGAAGGACCTCAGAGCTAAATGTAATCATTTCGTCTTGTGTTCCCCTGTGAAACAGCGTCATTTATGGAACTTTAATTTCACCGCACCTGCACCGGCTGAATGACTTCGGGGCCAAAGTGACTCACTGAAAAATAACACATCAGGCGTAGAGGACTGTTTTGCTAACAATATACGACCCTTGTGTAAGATCTACGCAGGAAAAAGAGCCAAATAAGAATGACTGCTGTCAGGTGAAACCCAATTTTTGTGTTTTTATTGGTTGTACTAGAACTGAAAAGGTCATTTATGATTTGAACATAAAAATAATTTAAAAAACAAGTAAAAGAAAGTCTGAATGAGGTTTTCATCTGACAGCAACAATATAGTTGTCTACAGAACAGAATAGTATTTAAGCTTTAAGGTACCGTTTTACATTCATAGGCAATACTTAAATGAAAACGTCATCTGTGTCATACTTATCCTAAATATTTTAGCTTTAGGCCTACATGTCCCAAAAGGAAAGTAACAGTTCAATACATTGCAAATAAAAAAGTTCCACAAACATCTATATCTTTTTAAATGTGAAAGAAATTCTCTACGGATGGTTATTATGTATTTTAAGGGCAGGTACGCTTCATACACCACAGTTAGAGTGTGGTCACAGACAAATTTAGGTAAATGACCGTAGCCTGCCGAGGTGAAGCCGGTATCAGCGTTCACTAAAGTTGAACTACAGCCGACGTGGAGATGCGAACTGGCTCACATGCTGCGTGACCAATCCAACTGACCATTTGCTAAGCCACACCCCACCTTAGTTACTGTTGCTATGCCTGTCAAGCTTTCCATTTTCACAAGGAGCACTATGCAGTCTTCAGTGATACAATTTGCAGATTTATTTGCTTTTAACTTAAAATTCTTTGTAATATTCACAACAATGGTCCAGCCCTTGATTTCAGACGAAGGCAGACAAAACCAGGCTTCTCATTTCTTGCAGCTGATCAATTTCATTGGCTGAATTGACAACTGCTGCTGACTTTAGCATTTGTACTTGGCTAGCTAATTAAGCTAACATCAGCTGTCTCCAGTTAATTTAAAGGGAAATAGTCTTAAATATGCAGTTGGTGGCTACAATCATAAGATCATGCTAAAGGATTGAGGCTAAAGCGACATGTCTCAGATGAAAAGGCAGCACAGACCATGATCCATGGAGAAGACATGGACATAAAGAAACAATAATGTTCTTGTATTGCAGTGTGGAGCTATTTAGTTAGCTAACTAGTATTATAATTATGATAAGGAAAAATTGAAGATCAGACTGTTTCATTCCAACATAACCCCGTTCGGCTGCTTAGTTTGCAAACTTAGACAAGCATGTTAAATTTATGCTTTATTGTTGTGTAATGTGTTTAATTTTTCACTTTTACCATTACAAGTTGAAAGGCTTTTAGGATGACATTTAAACATTGTATTTGGTGGACATGAAGTTATCTCTGGTAATGAACTTGGGGTTTTTGGAGTGTAAAGGTACAGAGCTGCTTACGTTAGCCTCCACTTTGGTATACTAGCATCCACAACCAGTTGTCGCACAGAGGTGAAATACTATGCAGTGGATGTGCTAGAAATGAATTTGACCCATAACCCCCAAAAATTCTGACATGCCGCTGGCTTTGGAAGTAATGCTAGGTTAGCTTACTGTTAATGTGCAGCTGGACACACTGATGCTGGCAAGTTACGTTACAGAAGTTCAAATGACACTTTTTGTGCTTGTGTGTTTGGTTCTGGAGAGAGTTTTAAAAATATACCACCATTGACCCCCTTTATGGACAGGCTGTTGCTCTTACAGCCCTTTACCCACCACTTCATTTTTGGCCCGGCAGACCTGCCATACCTCGTTTCTTTTATGAAGCTATGATAGGACAATAGCTGTTTAGGGAAGCGGTTTAGCAAATGGTCAATTCAATTCTAAACTTTCTCTGCATATTTCTGCGGTTGTAACTATAAAATGCTCCCTAAAAGCAGAATACAATTGCTAACATACAAAGCATAACCCCAAGACTCACCAAATACTATGGACTATATTATGGATCAGTTCCCCTGGACTTCAGTTATCAGGGGTCTTGAACATTGACCTGAAATAAATGACTGATGTCAACAACGGAGTATCAGGCAAGAGCTCTCTCTCTAGACAATCAATGGATTGATTGTAGAAAGTCCTTGGAGAAAAGAAAAGACTGCAGTGACAATAGCCCATTATAACGATTCACTACTTCACTTTAAACAAAGCGTTAGAGTGCAGTTGCTCACTGTCCTTATCTGGTTTGGTGTAGTACACTTTAAATCCAGTCAGTGACATTTATAGTGTGATTAAATTCAGCTGTTCAGATGTTGTCCAATTATCCACAAACAGCCATTTACAATTTTACATTGTAGTTTTGAGCATGATGTCCAACACTATGGCATTTGTTGTGCACTATAACAAGTCAAAAACATTTATTGTAGCACTTGACCCAGATCTCAAGTCAAACCTTGAAAGACAATTCAGCTGTGTTTGCATGTTTACACCAGTTAGTCTACTGCAAATTGTTTGTACTTTAACTTTGTCCAAAGAGACCTGTACGTCTCTAGATTGATCATATCTTGGATTCCGGGCATCCACTGGTTCCAGTCAATTTTAGTACAGAAGGAAAAGCAATTTGCAAAAAACTTAATCTTGCTGTTTTGGTCACATGGTAATGCAGTTGCAAGCAGGGCCCACTTGGTGTGCTCAGGCACTTGTGGACAGTTCCAATGACCTAAACATCAGACATGCGGCTGAAAAGCATTGCATTTATGAGATATGTTGTTACAAAACCAAGCCCCAAACACAATAATGATAAACTATTAACTTATAGACCTTGTAAAAATGACCTTGACCTTGTAAAAAGATGATGTGAGTTTGGTAAATACTTGCTTTTAAAAAGGTGCTGTATGGCACAAGACTCTTAAGTCTTAAACACACCAATAAGGAAGAGATTTTCAAACAATTCCTGCTTTGTTTTACTATGTCAAGATAACAAGAATGTCATTGTTTTTGCTGTGGCTGGTTATCTATCACAAGTCTCTCCAAGTTGATTTTAATATTTTACCAACAGGAACTGAAATTAATGGGCATGGAAGGCGGGAAATTGGGCTAAAAAGTGTTTAATGCTTTGGGAAATAGCTTGCAGTGATGATAAATATGTTTGATAGGTAGTTAAAGGGCTAAAAGATGCAAAACCACTCGTACTTTCTTGTCATTTTATCCAGGCTGTCAGACCTGCCTGTTGCGTCACCTGTGGCTAATCCAAGGTGTCAGGCTCGGCGTCCATGCAGGTCTCCCAGGGGTTGCGCGGCATGTGGGGCATGGAGATGAGGAGCAGGGCGACTCCACTGAGGATGAGCAGGGTGAAGGAGGCGCAGGCGCAGGTAAAGGACCAGGAGTAGTAGTATTCAATCCAGATGGTCTCATCACTGTCAATCATACGCTTGACAGACTGGCGCATTACCTCGACAGAAATGATGATGCATAGTCCTGCATGCCAAAGAACAAAGAACAGTCTGCTGGAAAAAAGTTCCACATTTGCACGGCAAGACTTTTAGTTTTATTTCAACTTTGAGTCTGCAACAGTTGATGTGATGCTAGGTGGGAGTTCACACCCATCAAAGTTAATTCAACACTTTAAGATACCTCTACTTTTCACCCCAGAGCAACTCTATGAGCATTTCCCACCTCCAAAAACTTGTCAGTGAACAATCAGCTTTGTCATCTCTGTTAACTTAGCTGTAATATTCATCACCAGAAGAAAAAGTGTTTGTGATGTTTGCGCTGACACACCTCATTTCAAGTTGAGCTGTACCTCTGAGACAAGTGTAGCACAAAAAAGCCTGATCTGTGATTCACTTTATCTGTCATGTCTGACCTGCAAAGGCGAAGAACATCCCAGCAGGCCGGAGCAGGTAGTCCCGCCCCTTCCCGAAAGAGAAGATGACACACAGGGTGCCCAGGATCATGAAGAACAGACTGAAGATGGCGATGGCTGCTGCTGAGATGTTGTACTCTGAGGAGAGAGGAGAGATTAAAAAAAAAAAAAAGAAAAGGAAAGGAAAGAAATGAGGAAAGATGTGGAAGGGACAGTAAAAGGAAACAAAGAGCGAAAGAGAGGAGACAGACAGGAAAACAGCGCGGAGGCAAGGAGTGATGGGAGGAAGAGGGGCAGCAAAGTGGTAGCGATTAAAAATTGAGTGGGTGGGGACAGAAGGGGAAGTTGCAGTATTCTTTACATAATAATTGTTTCAATATTGCACTCAGGCAAGTTATGACACAGATAATTAGCCTTTAAATTGGCCTCACGTTAAAAACAACAGACATTTATCCAAACTGGCAATAGCACCATTTGCATGACAGAGTAGATGCTGCAGGCTTGTAACAGGATGATTAGAGCATCTCTCGCTCTTCCCGCTCGCCTCCCCTCCTGTCTGTTTGTTAGATAGAGATAATCTAGTCTTTCCCTCTCTCTACCACTCAGACTGTGATAGAAATGATCCTCGGAGCATCCTATTCCATCTCGGCATCCCGACTGTGGAGAAACACCAGGTGTAAAATTACCTTACGCCCGGTGCAGGTCGGGCTCGCTCTGTGTCTGAGGATTGTTGGTCTGTGTGAGCATGCATGTGTGAGACGGTCTCTGTCAATGTTTTCATGCATCCCCTGCATTTGTGTTTCCCCATGTTTGTGCTCGACCCTGTTCACTCCGTGTGGTCTTCCATCGGAAGATTTCCGTGCTGTGCCGATTGGAAAATAAATTTTTGTTTTTCATTCTATGACGTAGTTTCTGCTGAAACAGTAGGTCGGGGTGGAATAAGTGCACGGTGTAAAAATACGGCGTCCTGCACAGGAAATAATTTAGACATTTTCAGTAGAAGTACAGAGGTATGCACATTGAAATTTAATTAAGCACAAAAAGTACTCAGCATGCAGTATGGCCCATTTCAGAATAAGGCATATTATATTCATTGACATGTACATTGTTGCAGTTAATTAAGTTGGAGCTCATTTTTCACACATTTCCAGACAGCTTGCTCATTTCCCAAGGGAAAAAAATAAAGTCTTTTTCCATAATTCTAAGTAGAAAGTGCAATATTTCTATGTAAGATGTAGTGGAGTTCAAGTACTGCGTAGCAAAAAATAGAAATACTCGACTTGTACTTGAGTAAATGTACTGCAATTGGCCATGTCTGTCAGTGCACTTAAATGTAAAATCACCCTTGAACACAGTTAATTGAATTCTTTCGCCTTTCACGTATATACTTTGCTTTTCAATCCGACCTGTGATTAATTTATTCTCGATGTGCTAAGTAAAGCTTTTAAAAAAGCCTGCATAAATGTACCCAACAAAGAAAGCTGCCCTTCCTGTCTGCACACCATGTTGTGCTTATGACGCCACACAGTGAATGTTGACCTTGTACCCTGTATGAAACACAGTATAAATGTAGAATTTTCAATATGTGTCTTCACTAATTTCGCCAACATGTAACCGCGCACCGTACATCTGCTGCAGTTCATCTAAAGCTCTGACAACAATCTGGAATGGCTGCTTTCATGAGTATCTGACTGTGCGTTCCCTCCTGCGTCCTTGTGTGTTCCTCTGTGTCTAGTCAGAGGGTGAAACGGTCAGCCAGCGAACACACACACGGAGGAGCTGCTTCCTGGAAAAACGCTCACTTTGAAAATACCGGTCTCGGCAAAGCGGGGAAGATGAGAAGATGAAAATCAGAGGATATTGGAACAGATATCTTTTTAATCTGATATGAGCGATGCTGTGCGTGTAACTGAGTTAGTGTTTAAACGTCGCCTCGTTATATTGAAAAGAAATGTGTCTGCTGCTGCAAATTAGTTGTGCAAGAAAGGAATGTGTAGAAGAGAAGTGTTCGGTTATTGTAGGGGTCTTTTATAACATGGGTACGTGATGTCTGATCACAAATCCATGCAGAAAATTACTGCATGCCTTCTTTCCTCTTACTTTACCAGAAATGGTTTCTGGTACATTTCTTTCTCATCACAGACAGGCAGGTCTGAAAAAGTCGGGATCGGTTGTAACAGTAATCTGGGTGGCGCTGAGGAGGCACCAACCTTTCTGGGTCTTGACTTCAAAAACTTCGGCTTCTTCCCCCGAGGTAAAGTGTTTGAAGTAGGAGCAGTTTTTTGCTGCAGAGTGAGACAGAAAGAGAGAGGAGAGGATGAGAGGGAGGGTGGGAGAGAGTGACTGACAGAGGCAGATCAAACATGAGGCAGAGAGAGCAGGTGGCTCAGGTTTTATCCGTGCCGCTACGCTACACTACACCAGCGACTGATGTAAAGGTTAATGTAAACCTCTCAGCAGAGCCCATTACAAAGCTAACATGTACATTAATGAGACACACAGCTATGAAAAAGTGAATATGATATGCCTTCAGTACGGAGTTCTGGCTTGGTGGGTTGCTGCTGGCCCTGTAAATAATATTTTTACATGTACTCAGTGCCTTCACTTCCACACAATTCAGCTAGCAAATTTATTAGAGTTTATTACATTCTTGTGTTTCGATGCAATCTCATTAGTTTTAACTTGTGGAAATAAAATATCCCTCTCAATGACACCATCATGAAAGAGAATCTTGGCTCTTCCTTAAAGTCAAACTGCAGTTCTGAACGAGTCTGCCCCATCCCAGCAGCTCACGGCTCACGCACGTTTCGCCCGGGCGGATGCAAACCGCCTGTGGTTGAGACATTCTTTGTACTCACTATGTGCTCGTTTGTCATCTCTCTCTCCTCTAAATTGGTAAAGAGTAAGTGCGTGCAACTGTTGCAGCTTCTCTCTGGCTGTTTGATCAAATGTACGTTCGACGCCGCCCCCGAATCGCAGCAGTGTTCTGTGACTTGATGTCATCCCAAAATAAAATGTCTCAAAGTCAAATCCTTCACTGTCCTCCGTGTGTTTGCTTCTTAGGAATCAGTTCACACCCATTCCCACAAGGAATGATAGAGTTCGGCATTTTGCTTGCCCAATTTGTAGTCCTTTGACCACAGTCTTCAATAAAGCCCCATATAGGAAAACGACTCCCGGGTGCAGTCATTGCCCACACATCCCTCTATCTATTTGCTGCCTCTGAGGGCAGCTGGGCTAAGAGGGAGGGGTGGCAAGGATGTAAAGGCCAAGTGAGTGTCCCCCCTTTCCTCCACTCACCATCCATTCTCGCTGAGATTAAACCCATAAAGCACACAGGTGCTTTCTCTGTCCACACAGAGATGGACAATGTTTGTGTGCTGTTGTCTTTGTGTGTGTGTGTGTGTGTGTGTGTGTGCACATGCTATTTTTGTGTATGTGTGCACCAGGCAACAGAGGAACTGTTTGTTACCCAGGATGAGAAAGAATCACTAAAGAGGTAACCTAGCAACAGGCTGCTGCTGGTCTATTTACCCATGTAAAGGCATATCAAGAGGAGTTTTTGCATGCGATATGTGCGTGCATGTGCATGTGTGTAATACTACATGCGTCTGGAAGAGTGTGTGTGTGAGGGGTGGACAGGCTGGTGGTAGGGAGAACTGGAGGCGGGGTCACAGTGCAGCTTGGTTCTGTAAATATATTATTTTCATTAGTCTTCTCTTTACCTCTGGGGCTAAGCTAATCTAAGCTAATTTGTGGTGGAGCGTAGCGCTAAGATTTACTCAAGCCTCTATGAAGACTATTATCAGCCCACCACACAAAGACAAATA
This sequence comes from Chelmon rostratus, assembly GCF_017976325.1. Classification (NCBI taxonomy): domain Eukaryota; kingdom Metazoa; phylum Chordata; class Actinopteri; order Chaetodontiformes; family Chaetodontidae; genus Chelmon; species Chelmon rostratus. Next base: position 12,813,855 of record NC_055674.1, on the reverse strand, counting down.
GAAAGACCCGATTTCTACAAAGGGAGCTCCAGATTCACATTCAGCCTCTAGTTATCTGCTTGATCCCAATTAAGTAAGAAGAACAATTAGAGAGCAGTGAAAGACAAAGAAAGTTAGGATAGACGACTTCACCTTTTGACAAACTCCACCCCCTTTAGTTACTGTTGCTACACCTGTCAAGCGATCAATCTAGCAAGGCACCTATGCAGTTTACAGTAGTACAAATTCTGGCATGATAGACTTTTTGTCTGGGTGATGCTAGGCGTCCCAGATGCTGCACATCAGGTCGTTTCGCACGTCACACTGCACGGATATAGACACCCGATTGTCGCTCAAGTTTGGCCACGACGCTGGTAATTCTTCCACCACGTCAAAATCGTCTCAAAATTGGCCTAGATTTGTGTGGTCTGATCCTGGCATTAGTCTGTCTTTTTGTCTCTTTTAGCTCTGTTTTTGGACTCCAGAGGGAAATATCTGGTTCTTCAGCCGCTAAACGCTCCACTATGTTGACCAGCTGGTCACTAACTGTGTGTGTCTGCTGTTTGGTGCTAATGTGCAGTGGGTTTTTAGAGCTTTTAGCTGAAAACAGCTGCCTGCTGTAGCCAAAAACAACAGTATGAAAACTGTGAAAGTGAATTAAAAACAGTAAAGTAATGTTCAGGGAGGAGTACCTACGGTGGTGGCTAAAACCACAAGAGGCACTCTCTGGAGCCAGCATTTGGCTTGTCTGTTCTGGGCTACTGTAGAAACATGATAGTGCAACATGGAGGACTCTGTGGAAGAGCACCCGCTCCATCTGTAGATAAACAGAGCTCGAAAACACAATGATTTTTAATTCCAGGCCATCAAACACTCATGAAAACATCATTATGAATTCCATTACTGCCAAAAGATCCCCTTTAATCCTGCACACCGGTCCTTTAACTTTCGGTGCCAGGTTCTGTTTGTATTAGCCATACTGGCTCATTATTCTGCTTCTAAACGAGCACTCACACTGTCCAGAAACAGTTACAAACAAATCTGGCTTGCATCATAACTTTAGATTGTGAGCGTTCACTGAGGGAGACAACATTTGGGTGCATATAATTGACCTTGCAGTCTGGCTAATGGGGAGATTTAGTTCCAGGGGGAGAGTGATTAAAACGAGGTATCGCCTGTCATCTTAGTTTCGCCTCTTTCCATTAAACCCTTCTGCCCCCTCCTCTCTTTGATATGCAGCTTCTCCTTCATCCTTTCTTTCCTCTCCACTCTCCCCTTTCCACCTGTCATCTTACTTGTCTCACACTTCAACCTCAACTTCTTTCAGTTTAGTATTCTTGTGGTTTTCCATTTCCTTTTACAGTTGGTTTATACGCTCCTGTCTCTCCTTCCACTTTTTCCCCACTTATCCTTGAAAGGTTGGGAAATACGAGGACTGGCATGTAAAAACAGGTGGCTTTTAACAGAATTCAGTCTGGCTTTTCCATGTTTTCACCTATAATGACAGCTGCACTCTCGTATATTTTTTTGCAGGAGTGTAACAGAAGAATGACCCACCAATTCTGGGTCAATGTGACTAGGATGGGTGGTGGTGGTGGTATTTGAATGGCTATTCCACCCGGAGCTCTAATAACTGGGACACAGCAGCACAGGAGAGACCTCACAGCCTAGTCCTGAATATGCATGTGTGTGTGTGCGTGTGTGTGTGTGTGTGTGTGTGTATGGCCTGACCCTTGTCATAAATTCAATACATCTAAGTTTGACTCTAATCATCATACAATCACCACAAACTGCTGGAAACCCCGGCATCTCATTCAGTAGTTATCTGTGTAATTTACATAATGGGAAATGATTCATTCAAATTTTGATCCTTTACTTGTTTTCTGAATGCCAAAGCAGCGCAACACCTCCACAGCTCTTGCTCTGCACTCGAAGCAGGAACCTGGTGCACGAGAGATGACCGGGTGTCCAGAAAGGGAAAATAGTGCTTCAAGGTGACATCGGTGCTTTTGAAGGTATGAATAGGGGGCACCTGCTGGGCACTGCGTTGCCGAAAGAGGAAGGGCGTTTTATTTTGAAAGTGTTAGTGCTCTGGTTCTAATGTCTTTCCACCGTAGGGCTACAAAACATGATGTTTGACCACTTGGAAGCTGTAAAACATCCCTGATAATAAATTCCCCTCCCTAGCTTCTTTCCTCGCATACATGTAGGAACACACACGTGCACTAAAGCACCATTTATGCTCTTTATTTCCCAGCCGAGCTGCGCGGTGTGATCCATAAAGGGTTTGTTGGATTTTTACAGCACTCAAGCTGTCATGCGTCATTTGTGGGAAGCTAATTTCAAAAGTCATTGGGTTCACCGCTTTGCTGCCGTTGTTATGCAACCCTTTCACAAAAGCAGCGTAATTGTGCCTATGTGAAAAACTGTTTGTGTGCGTGCCTCTCGACGACCGACTCCCCCTCTGTTTGGGAAAATGCAAATGCATGTCATTAAGTCCAATCACCGCTGCTTGCTGTTCGTCAAGGATGTAATCTGTTACGGTGTGCTCACTGTGAGCTCAGGGGGGTTTACACCATTGTGCTTTGCTTATGTGCTAGACCCTACAACGCACCTTAAATTGAGAAGCAGATGAAGCAAAGCTAGTGCTGTTGTAATCCAGTCAGCCACTCCATTAGGCTCCAAATTCAGGGACCAGTTCCTTTGGCAGATCCATCGCAAACTGTATTAGAGCTGTCACCAGCCAAAATGATCTAAATATTTGTTTGGAACTGTCCAAAGATGCCGTAGGTTGAATTCTGGAGTACAAAATCTCTGGAAAAGTCAAAATGGCTCCATGACGCAGGCCTAATCATGAGGTGTTAAAGCTGGTGTTAAGGTTGGCTTCTTAAGTGCGAACACTGACTCCCTCAAAAACGAAAAAAAAAAAAAAAAAAAACACCTGTGACTTTATCAGATGTGAAGCATTACTACACATGTGAAATCAGACACAAAGTGTGCGATCCAGCCCAAACCTTCAGTCGTCAGCCATGCTGCCGTTCCCGATATCACTCTGTCGGGGAGAGAGCAAACAGCTGAAGCCAGAGAGAGGCTGTGTTTCTCTCTGGTCGTCTCTGCTGTCAGATTACACCAACCTGGCAGAATGACTAACTGGGTGCCAGTGGAGATAACACTTGTGAAGAAGAAACCTGTGGATGCTTTTTCTTGGACACTGGTGAGGGACAGTCATCTTCGCCTGGTGAGGACAGTCACTGAAGCTCATTTTCTGAACAAGAAGCAGCATCTCAGCCAGGGGCTTATCCAAGGGGGGGTTGGTTACCCTGAAATCTGATTGGCCAGCCCTGGTGATCTGTGTGCAGACCAACTGTCAGACGAGTATTTTTCAATGTGCGTTGTTTTCTTTTGTATGTAGCTCACTTTTGGAGGTACATTTCTTTATGAGGATTTAAAGAATAAAATACAGGAATGTAAGAGATTGTAAGATACTGCAGCGTAATTACAGTAGATATGAGAAACAAAAGTTTTTCTGACATGCGCATGTACTGCAAAAAAAAGTCTGGACACACCACTGATCTCACCCAATGTCATCTTCACATTACGCAGCATAAAATACAACACAGAGAACGAGGGGCACACCGCCACGTGCACAGATCCTTCTGACGGCACTGAGGACGGGTAGAGATGGGCTTGTATAACTAAACTGCTGAGCTTGGCGTGGGAGCAAATGGCAGTGCTGCATAGACCCACATCACATCACTAGACTTTTTCAGGCATCGTGAGAGAATGACTCATTTTCCCCTCAAAAGCCAAGTGTGGAAATATCACAGTGGTTTCTGGGTCTGTAGACATGAGGTCTCTGACAAAACAGTGCCCTGTTTGCTGCTGCATGTAAGACAGGTGAGCTGCCTACAGTACATCCTTCATACACTCCACAGGTAAGTGTTTGGTTCATTGGGGGGAAAATGTCAGATTTCTGTCTCTTCTGGAGGCCCGCGATGTTCACTTCTCCCCACTGAGGGCCTTCTTTGAACACTGTGAAAGTGCTCCCTCTGTGCCCACCAACAGAGGCATCCCTGCCTCAATCCTCCTCCTGTTTTCTCCCCAATCCCCCTCAGTCCTCCTGAGTCTCCCAGGTGTACTCTAACTCACGAGCTGGAGTGGGAAGCAACACTTCATTAAGGCCTGTACTGATCCTGAGGAGCTGGAGCTGGAGGCTAAAGTCAATGATAGAGTCAGAGTGATATCTCTCAGTCAGGCTGCAAGGCACGCACACACAGCCAGAGGCCAGAGAGACACTGTTTACCTTCTAACAGAGCTTGTAATTAAAGCTACAAGGCTATTTCGGAGATGCAGGCTTTAAATCTGACACCGAATGCTTTTGACTTTCTTTTTTGGAATCACGTAGCGTATGCAATGTTATGCAATGAGGGAAAAGAACTTCCAAAATGGACTTGTAGGTTGGAGATCACATTTTTGAATTTCTGGACCCAGGGGTTTTTTTATAGTTCATTGGGGGTTATTTTGGAACCAAAAAATTAGTGGTTCTAAATCAGGATTCCTCAAAGTGGGGACCATGGATCAAAGCTGGCCTGCCATAAGGTCCAGCAGATGTTTCTAGCCCACCAGAAAACTATTTTCCAGAACGATTCAATACTTTTCATAATCTGAGCACAGTGGGCAGAGTGACACTTCCTATATCCTCGTACCATTTTGCATCTTAACCATGCAACACTTGCTGGCTTTTGGCCCATGGCCCACCATTAAGCGAAAAGGTTCGGGCTCCCCTGATTGAAGCATTGTACGAACCAAGGTTTCTCAGCAGCATGAGAAAATACTGCTTGATTTAGGTTCTGCCCTTAAAAACCGCTCTGCAGCAAGCAGTGTGGAGTTTTTCTCTCTCGACTCGAGGGTCTAAGAGCAGAGGTGTCGTTTACTGTACAGATTGTAAAGCCCCTTGAGGCAAATTGTGTGACATTGGGTGATATAAATAAAACTGACTTGACTCCGAACAGTCTTGTGTCTGGTTTGATCAAATATTTTATCTCTTTTGCTGAGTGTCCCGCAGCACAGACGGAACAGATTCGTGTTATTGCCATGTGAACTGTGAAGTACCGCAGCGATACTCTTCCATTACGCACTTGACTTCAGCTGTTCGACAGCACTTAATTGGCAGTGTGTTCAGAGACTTCCTCTGTGGAAGATAATGATGGTTCAATGAGAGGCTGGCCGCAGAAGCGCTACGCATTCAGTCCAAACACACACACACGTGAACATGCCATGTTCACGTGTGTGTGAGAGGCAAGAGACAGATGAAAGAACGAGTCCAACCTTCTCTTTTCCTTCACTTTCGCTGATTTTTAGATGTGAAAGCAGCAATATTTTAGGGTTTGGTGCACAAAGATTAACAAAAATCATGAAGTAATGGGGAAAAAAAACATTTTTGCATAGCTGGAGCCCACATACGTCGAAGACAAAGCTTAATTCCAACTGTGATACAAGTGAGTAGATGAGAGCTAGCACACGTACCACCATATTCAGCTCTTAAGTCCATTTCTCTGTTGTTTTAATTGGTGTTGACCTGCATGTTTGCACAGATACATAAAACAGAACTGCAGTATGAATATTTCTTCTGGCAAAAACAAAAAAACCCTCTTCACTGTGACCACACATCAGGGTCAATTAAGCCAGGAGAGCTGTCAGTCAGCAACCACACAACAAATTCACTCTGATTACAGACACAAATGTTTAGCCTTAAGCAGGGAGAAACAATAATCATCAAACACCCCGTTTTTATTCACCGACAGCAAGATAAAGAGGCTCCATACCTCCGGGTAAACTGATGGGGCCGCAGCCTTTGCCCTGAGGGTCCTCCTCCACAATGAAGATGCTCTTCTTGCAGAGCCTCCAGAGGCCAAAGTGGGCCGCCTCACAGGTAGCGTTGAGCTTCTCCACCCGCGGGCTGAGCACGGCCCAGTGGTCGGTCACCACCGCCGCCAGCATGGACGACATGCCCACCAAGATCACCACGGACGTGATCTTGACCTTGGTCGCCTGCTCCTCAAACATGTTGCCCGCTCGCCGTGCGTGCGAAGTCGTGGATGCGCGTGCGTGCGCGTGCCTGTGGTTCGCACGTGTGTCGGCGTGTGCAACGCGAGTGGGTGAAACTCGAGTGTGTGTGTGGCTGTGTATGGACAGGAGTGTGTGTGCGTGAGCGTGGAGACAGCGAAGGTCGCCTTCGTCTTGTTTCTGTTGAGCTCCTTGACGTCGGACGCTGACTCCAGAGGTTCCCCCGTCTTGTCTCCAGCTTCGCTACACTTCTGATCTCCTCTCCAGCTCTCCTTCACACCTCTTTCTTTCTTTCTCTTTCTCTGCCTTGTGCCTGCTGGTTGGTAAAAAGGGGCCAGATAACAGTGCCCTAGTTTCTACCTCTCTCCTCTCTTCCTCTCTCTCCCTAGTTGCCTTTGGTGAGCAGAGGCCATTCAGCTGCGAGATTAAGATGTACTGGAAAGTGTTTACACCTATCACACCCGTCACTTGACCACTCCGGCATTGGAGAGCGTCGGGTCAGGATCAGGCGAAGTTTCGGCGTGGCCTGTCGATGGCAAGCGTTCCAGCTGTTCACTTCTAATGACAACATGAAAGATAATCTACTGAAAACTTCCAGCAAGCTTTGATAGTGCTGCTCAACATTTCATTAGCACGGCAAATACTGATGCTATCAATCATGTGTGAAACACTGTCTGTCACATCGCTTTCAGATTCTTATTCAGTTTCATCTGTTTCCAGCTCAATTGTCTGAGGCGCCTTGTGCCAGGGGACTCCTGGGGGGGAGATTTCCTTTATTAGTTGTCGTCTGAATGAGCTGATCTACTTACTCAGCCAATCAGCAGTTAAGGCCTGAGACAAGGGTCCCACCTGATGCCGGCAGCTGGTCCAGATTCAGAGAGACAGAAAAAGGGCTTCGACATAGGACCTCTAAAATTTGACGTTCAGTTCATAAAGTTTGAACACGCTTGGCAGCACGGAAGAGAGAGTTCTCGATTTTCAGAACTTTATATATTGCGTGTTTGATGAAGTCTCCTTGAATGTTTCTGAATATATTAACTTTTTGTAAACCGACATCTTAAGACTTTAAATTCCAACTTCAACAATATATTGAGATAATCTAATTTGGCACTTGGAAGCTTTTACTAAAAAAATGACGTCACACAGTTTCAGGATGGGAAAAACACAGTGAAAAGCTGATACATCTCAAAGGCACAATCAACCTTTTCCCTATGAAATACTTGAGTAAATGGGCATGCTTTTTATAAACCGCTGTGCCCCACTTTAGACAGGACTCTGGCCCATTTTCAGCCCTCAGAGCACTCACACAACTCTGGGTTTTTAACACACTAAATGGCAAGGCATTAAAATGAAGAGCAAGAGGTAAATGGAGATGGCAAGATACACTGCTGAAAGGTGTTTGCCCAAGAGTGTAAAACAGACAAGGAGTCTGGAGTGTTTGCACAGCAATTATACAAAAAATGTGTTCATGTCGGTGCGTGTTGAAGAGAGAGCTGGACGGAAACACCACAGCGAGTCTGATGTGTGACACTTTTTAGAAAATGAATGTAATGTGAGAGAAAGTGCTCTCTGTAAACACCATCAGTAGCTAACTGAACCAGGAAATTGATCATTAGAGATGAATCGTCTCGCTTACTGTCTTAAGGAAAAAGAAGCCCCGCAGCGGGGGTTGAGAGGAGATGAGAGACAGTTGTGTTCATTATCGCGTTCCACCTGGATGCATTTGCAGCAAAACTGCCTTTTCTCCCAGAGGACGCGTCCCCTCGCCGAGGCTGCGAGAGCGACCGCTTGTCTCTAAATGTGTAATAATAGCGTCTTTTGGCGCAGCCCGTCTCAGTGGGTGACCCTCTGACCTGCTTCATTCCCTCACGGTCCCCAAGCACCTCACAGCTGCAGGGTGTCCAAGCAACAGGCAGCAGCGCGGACGACTGTGGCAACACGTGATCGACGACGTGAGTGTGCCACACCAGAGGGATCACCTCGCGCCGACCGGGCGAGGGACGAGAAGCGACGAAAACCGATGACAGCATCTGCCAAGAAGGCACCTCTGACTCACCTGTGAGTGCCACTCACCAGAAATATCAGGCTGTCAGGACCGGAACTGTTAGAGCAATGACAGAAACATGCAAAATCACTTCTGCTGAAATCAGGAGTGACACCTCTAAACTGAGCAGTGATTAACTTCAATTAGGGCCGCCAGCTTCCCTGTTAGAAACAGTATTCCAGGATGAAAAACAACCTCAAATGGTGGCTAATTTTACCCATAGCAGAATAGATTGCATAGCTTTCAGAGGGACCTGACTGTATTCATTTGCTAATGACAGGCAACATTACTCAAGCTAAATTAGATTACTCATGCCCCGAGGCAGTTTCTATGAGGGTCATGTTAATATTCTTCTCGAAAAAACAGCAGGATCGGTCGGCGTGCACGTTCGCCTCGGCGCTCATCTGACTCTGTTCCGGCAAAAAGCTCCGGCCATCGCTCTGCATGAGGCGGGAGGTCAGGTGATGTGGGACGCTGAGTTGTGAGTTAATGAGCACACATGGAAGAAAAATTAAATTACAAGGGACTGGTGTATCTATATTAGATATTAGTATCAAAAGATAATTTCCCCAGCGAGATAAACAGCTCTGATTCCTCTTTTTGCCAAAATGAAATGTCACCCGTGTGCTTGCATATATTAAGCAGGGTGATGTGGAGTTTTTATTCTCTATTCTGATACTTGATCTAGTTAGTGGTACTTCAAATAGAGAGTGAAAGCTGCTCTATCATCTATATTGCAGGTGCAAATGGCACCTGCAATATAGATGATACTCTGCTTTTCCTTGCAAGTTCGTAGCTGAATTGTATCTAATACAGAGACCTTTGAAAAGCAGAACAAAAGAAGCTTAAAATGTGGAGAAGCTTTCATTCTGTCTTGAGAAGTAAAACCACTTTGACCTGGCAAAAGAATTAAACCTCCACTGAATCGCCCTGTTCCTCTCCCAGCCATCAGCTGTTTTCTTCATTTGCTATATTTCTATGATTGACACACGTTGGGAGAGAAAAGGTTCGCTCTGATCAAAGATTGAATCAGCTGGGTGGCTGCTGAGGTTTAAAAAATGGCTTCATTTCTTATCATACAGCATCTGTCTGAGGAAGAGTGACTGCTTTTTAACGTTTTGATCTGAGAGCGCTACCATCAGCGCGATGCCGACTGATTTATTTCTCTGCCAAACGAGACGGAGACTATGAGGCTGAAGTGGCTCATAGCTCTTTCTGAGGTGACAGCGATTCAGTCTTATGCAGCCAAACTGAAGAGGCATTCAGGACTCAGAAAAGGTCAGAAATCTGAATGAAGCACTGCAATCAAAGGAAATCGAGCTCCACTAAATTACACTAGCAGATGTGTGGATTTTTAATGATTACAGTGTGTCTGTCAGTCAGTCAATCCGCAACTACTTGACTGATTTCCAAAAAATTTTGTACAGGAATTCATGGTTCCCAGAGGATGAAGCCTACCAACTTTTTCTAAGATCAACAATAAATATTTCAACAACTTCTGGATGGATTGCCACGACATTTGGTACACACGTTTGTTTAGTTTGTTTAGTTTGTCAAATGCTTTGGTTCATGACCAAATACCTGCAGAAACATCAAAGCATTTCCATTCAGCCTTAGCTGTGCTTTGTGTTTAGTGCTAATTAATAAATGTTAGCATGCTAATACGTTAAACTATTACCTAATCCACACAAACGTTCATATTTTTTTTAATGTATTTGGAAAACTAATGTCAGGGTGAAGAAGACTCAGAAACTCTGTTTGCAGAGAGCTTTTGGCTTGCGATGAAAGAGTGTGTGCCATCATATCCTTTGTGAGACGTGGCCAAAATAGTGCAGTTGCTAGCCTTGCTAGGACCTTTTGTATGTTTGCACATAAATGTACAGTTACTCTTCCACTCTATTAAGCAACAGAGGCATCAGGATGCATTTATGGAGGTCACAGCTACATAATATGGTCAACAACCTTCTAAACATCAGCATTATAGCGTTGTCATTGTGAGCGTGTTAGCATGTTGGCATTTTATTCACAGCAACACTGTGCCTCTAGCATGACTGCAGACTCTAAAAGAAATCACCACTATAGCACAACACTACAACCCTGATTTAGTTTATTCGTCTAAAACAATGTATTGGGTTGTAACTAAGACGTGATAATGAGAAAAACAATTTAAGTAAATTCAGATTAAATAAAAAAGCTTTTTTGATTGGAACACTAAAAGCAGGAAATACAGCACATTATAAATTAAACAAAGGCACTCTACTAAAAAATATCCGAAAGTGAGAATAAGTTTACAGTTGTGATGTTATCGGAGTAGGTTTGACCTTGAAACATACTGCAGCATTTTTTGAACACAATATGACAAGTGCCTCAGTTTTTCCCTGTCATTCTTTTTTTATTATGCAACTCCTTCAACTAGCACCTCCCTTCTGAACGTCCAAGACTGAAATGTTTATCGTTGGTTTCTTGAGAGAAAATTGAGAATGTGCTTAATTCACAGCAATAGTCATAAACCAATATAAGCACATACAGTAAGTACAGCTGCCACATACACATGGAACAGATCTAATCTCATCTCCTAAACGTACTTACTGTACTTCACCTTACAAAACAGAATATTCAATAGATTACCTTTTTCAGCCAAACCGGTGTGTGTTCACCTGAATATAAAATGGTAACTTTAATTGTATGACCAATGCCAGATTGCATCAAGGCATTATTATTGAGCCATTGTTCAGTAAAATAATGCTTTGAATCCTCTGTTCATGTCTTCTCACATTCAATGTTTTTTTCTTTTTTGTATCTTTTATTGCACTTTTATATACAACTTTACAGTTTTACATTACAAACAAATACATTTTTCGCCCAAATTATAATAGAAAAGATCTACACTCAGAATGGATCATACCAATGGCTTTCTTTTACACGAGCTGAGCCCGGCCATCCTGTTCTCAATCCCTGCCCGTCAAATACCGTTTGGTGGTTAATGTTGTGGATCAGTCGCAGTTTGGTTGGGTTTAGGCACCAAAAATCCTTGGTTAGGGTTCGGAAAAGTTCATGGTCTGGCTTAAAATGAGTAAGTTTACATGTGTGATGTAAATTACAACCCTGGTCTCTTGGGATTTACCCGTCAATCCAACCATAACCTACTCCATACGCGGACTTTTTTGCTGTTTATACTACGTCACCTTGCTCTTAGCATCTAATATTGCAGCGGATGGGTTTACATTGTAGTTAGCTGAAAGCCAAGTGGGTCTCATACAGATGCTACAGGGTGCCTTGTGCATCAAAAGAAAAAAATGTTGGTATTTGACGCCCTGAGAGCGAGAACAATCCAGCCTGGTATACTGTATGAACTGGTATCTCTGATGGCATATCAAACACACGAAATACAATCAAATACTATTATGTGGTTGACTGAGCTCACTTGCCAAACCAGAACCAACTGAAAAGCCCTGAAAAAACCCGCCCCAGCTGGTTCTTGGAGCAAGCTCAAGCAAACACTCACAGCATTTACTAAATACAATAATGGCATTTTTTTCCTTGAATCGTTTTCACCAGGTTTGTCTTTGTCACTGGTCCGTTTCCCAGCACTGCCACCAAGTAGGGAGAGGACCTCAAAGTGTTCAACCTGCCACAACAACACAGTATTTCCTGAGAGAACTAAAAGAAAGAGCAGTGATGGACATGCAGGATGCCAGCACACACACACACACACACACACACACCAACGCTTGTTATTAGAGGCAAATCCTTCAGGGACGCAGTCGCAGACAGCTCCCCCCGCTTCTGTCCGGGTCCTCTGTTCGAAAAGACAACCAGATGGACTCGCAGGGGGTGTGACAGACAGACAAACACTCTCCGCCTGACTGTGATCCTTATCCATTCTGCATTCCGGACGCCAAGGCTTCATTCAGATCAAAAGAAAGTCCTGACCTGGGCCGTTTTCTCAGTTCTGGGCGCCCCCTTTTTTGTCAGCTGCTCTTCTCTTGTGACAGGCAGATACACGATGTCACATCCATCGGGGGCAGCGTGACGGAAGGATGGCAGACTGATATGGGAGTGAATAAAAAGGGGCCAGTGAACAGAGGTGTTCCACTAACAAAACGGACATTTCGTTCCACTGACAAATGTCAGAGAAGAATGGGGTTAAGGAAGCGACAGACGGCGAGGGAGACAAAACCTTTCATATGGGAACAATCTGCTAAAATACTAAACTTCTAACACACTGCAACTCAGCAAGTCAACTCAAGACTCCCAAACCACATTCCCATGGAAAGAGAGCCATTAAAAGTATATATAATTTGAGTTTAAAAGGCCATACATTATTCTAAAGGACCGTGCTGATGTCTCTTTCAAATCTATGATCAGAGTATAAGGCAAGACCAAACTGGTTATGAGGACACAATACAAACTCTGGACACATGTCCACACTTTATAGCAACTGCACACACAAATGGAACACTTTCAAGTTGAAGAGTACATTTCATTTAGCACCTTGTTAAATACTTCACAGGTAGAACACTGCTGTTTGGCACATCTCAACGCTTCACTCTCACTTTATCCACGATGTTCAGTGATCAATACACAAACACGGGTTGCGATCCACACGCTGCTCGTTTGAGCATTTCGACAGTTGAAAGGTGACACTAACTTTGCATCGGCTACAGCACAGACAATGTAACTCTACGTTCTGCTTTGATGACCTCTAAAAGCAGATAAATGGATCTCATTGTTAATTGGCTTCCTGTCCGGCTGTCTGCCTTCTCTTCTCTTCCGGTCTTTTCAAAAAGGACAGTCTGCGTCTCTAAGATGGCAGGCTGTCACAAGCGCACGGGATCCGGCAGATTAGCCCACGTCCACTCCCAGGTGAACCTCGAGCCCAGCCCCTCACACCGGCGTGGTCCTGCGATTCACCCCGTCCTTTAAATCGTTGGGAAAACAGTTATGGACCTGGAGGAACTCAGCGGCCGCCTCATGTTCGGGGCTGTACGTGTTCTCCGTCACGCTGTCCCTCGCCAGGGCGTACATGGACAGCTCGTCCAGGGCCCCGCTGGCAGATGGCGCCCCCTTCAGACCGACCACCGGTGAGTTCTCCCGCGAGGCCTCGGTAGAGTGAGAGCTGGCGTGTGATGTCCGCCGGCGGTAGCGGAAGCTCGGTATCCTCGAGTACGGGGAAGAGGAAGAGAGCGAACGTATGAACTCGCGCCGCGCCCTCCAGCGGACTTCCTTGTTTTTCTCAATGTAGATGTTGATGGCGAGGACGGCCACAGTTTCAGCCACAATGAAGGAGAGGGCGCCGAAGTAGAACGACCAGCCGTAAGAGTACGTGTACTTCTTGTCATCGTCACGTTTGTCGCTGGGGTCTCCGGCGTTGCTGGAAATATAGACGATGATGCCAATAATGTTGCTTAGACCTAAAAAACGAGGAACAGAAAGAGAACAGGATCAAGAAGGAGGAAAAGGGATGGAAGTATCTGTGATGTGGTGACACAGTGGAAACGAACAAGTCCAGAGGAAAAGTGAAAATGTGAAGAGCTGACAATGAATAATCATCCATGACTTTTCCAGTCATGATGATGAAACCCGTGAACTCCCTCTGTGTGAGGTTGCTCATCAGCCAGTGACCACAGGACTCTCATCAACGAGGCCCTTAATGACATGACATCTGTGTGTGATGGATGGAGATCCTAAACCTTCTTCATCTTTATAAATTGCATTGATGAGATACAATATGTGACCACAGGTGCCACATCAAGCTGCCTTCCTTCACAACAAAAGGCCCGGCCCTCACATGATGGCTCCTCACTGGGGGCGTGGTAGGACGGCGTAATCTTCCAGCTCACCTGCGGCTACGAAGAGGATGCCCGCGCTGAGGAGGACGTTGTTCGTCTTGTTGTAGACTCGGCCCACCCCGACGCACAGCCCGCCGAGCATCAACAGGCAGGTACTGAGGATGGGGAACACGCTGGAGGCACGAACTATACCTGCAGAGATATGAGAGGGAGGACAAAGCAAGGTGATCATGAGCTGTTTCATGAAGTCACTGTTAATGGTTTAAACACAATCCATTAACCAATTCTTGATTGGACAATCAATCCATCGATTAATTGATCAAATTGTGAAGCATTTCATAGATACCAAAATAGAACCATAAATATATTAATAGCATGCAATTTTTTAATTCTTTGAACAACACGGCGTTTTTAAAGAAAAATGGACTCTTTTAAATAATTTGAATTTTAATTACCTCGCTGAGCCCTCATTTATCTTGTCCTCCACCTCCATTTTAGAGAACTCCATTATCTGTTATACTTTGGGGCCTTGTTGTGACAAAGCTGTGCTAATCAGCTGTGGGATGTAACAAGAGCTCTCACTGACTATCACCTCCCCAGAAATGAATCACTGTGCCATTTTACAAGTGTCCAAGGATGGATGAGCTTATTCAACTGTAAAGTTGAATAAGCCCTCCTGGCTAATGGACTGAGATTGGACTTTGTCCAAATTCTGATAAGTCTTCTTTGTTCTTCTCTGCGTATTAGGCTGATACTGAATTGGCTGTGCCGTAAATGAAGGCCCTTTGCTAATTGAATATTCCCATTTTATATCAAACTAATCTCAATCTATGTAAAAGCCTCGCCATTTTCATTTTTCACCCGTTTTCATAGAAAAATATCTTGAATTTTCAAAGGGAGCAGATCAGTTTAAATTGTTTTTTAACAAGGATTTTATGTCCCCACACAGCCATGAAGACCATTCACCACAGTTCAGAGTAAACAGATTCCTCTTGCTGTGAGCACTGCTCGTAAAATGCTTGGTATGGTTGCATATACAACCCTGATTCCAGGAAAGTTGGGACACCGTGTAAAACAGAAACAAAACAGAATGTGATCATTTGCTGATCCTTTTTTGACATAAACTAATTTGAAAACATGTACATGTATTTAATGTTTGACCTCATCAGCTTTTGATTGTTGTAAATATATCTGCATATTTTGAATTTGATGCCTGCAGCTTGTCTTCTGACAAGTTGGGACAGGAGCAACAAAAGACTGGGAAAGTTGTGGAACGCTCCAAAAACACCTGTTTGGATCATTCCACAGGTAAACAGGTTGATTGGTAACAGGTGATAGCATCATGATTGGGTATAAAAGGAGCATCCTGGAAAGGCTCAGTTGTTCACAAGCGAGGATGGAGCGAGGTTCACCACTTTGTGAACACATGATTGTATAAAGGATGTTACTACATGGGCTCAGGAACACTTCGTAAAACTATTGTCAGTAAACACAATTTGTTTGCAAATTACTGCATTCTGTTTTTATGTACTTTTTACGAGGCGCATCAACTCAAGGCTGTAACAGTTAAAAAAGAAAGGCGATGAGAAAATGCAAATAAGCTGCTAATCCTGCAGCAGCGTCACATGGAATGAAGAAATAAAAAACAATAAACTATACAGTGTTTTTCACACCTTTAAAAAATGCTTTTGATTTTTAATTGGAAAAGACTAATGAGCCTCTATGTTTGAATCCCATGTCTGAAGCCACAACATCAAGTAATCTTTCATGCGGTTGGAGCTAATTCATTAGTAATTTAAGGAACATTTCATCCGAGTATGAGAGTCAATTCAGACTCTTGAATATGACTT
Source organism: Chelmon rostratus (assembly GCF_017976325.1). NCBI lineage: Eukaryota > Metazoa > Chordata > Actinopteri > Chaetodontiformes > Chaetodontidae > Chelmon > Chelmon rostratus. The sequence goes on along the minus strand of NC_055674.1, from coordinate 12,798,124 downwards.
AACGAATTTCAGACAAAACAGATACAGCACATGCAGTAGGGTTTGGCAGAGCTGCTTTTAATTGCCCCATTATATGACAAGTAATTCATTGCTTAAAAATCATTGGCAATAAAAATTTGACATCCAAACAAATAAAGAAAATAGAAAAAGAAAAACTAAATGGATGACAAACATGGTGGGTTGTGATAATAGCCTGTCTTACTCATGCGGTCATCGCATCGGTTTATCACTCATCGGTTTATTAAAGGGTATCGCTCTCAGAAATAATAAGACGTTAAAGGTCAGTGGGCTTCCTGCAAAAGGGCCGACAGGTTAAGCAACGGCAGACAAAGAGGACGAGGGGAGCACTTACGCAGCAGGTACTCAGAGCTGTCTGTGTCGTAGTCGTTGTCATCAGGGAAATGGTTGATTCTGTAACAGCTGCCTTGATTGATGCCTGCAGGACAAAGACAACCACAAAGACGGACGTGATGTTCAGGAGATGATGACTATTCAACCGACAAATAGTATCGAGAACATAGCGCATTCATGAATCGCCTTTTGCGGGAAGCTGAGGTTAAACTGGATTTATTTGATGCTCAGGGGTTTGGACTTGCGATGTGAATCTATCAAACTCCAGTTGGTGTCAGCTGGTTAAAGGATGTGTGGCTGGAGGAGTCAGAGCCGCAGTTGCTCGCCACCCGGTGACCTGGTTTTTGTTAAACTGCGTCCACTGTAGTAAGACGCTCTTGTGCTCTTGTCTCTGATAAAAGAGGAAGGAGTGAGAAGTTACTTTTCGAGTGACCGCTGGTTATTTTTGGTCTGTCCTCACATAGTAAGTCTGTCCCTGACTTACTGAGTGTGAGTGATGGAGTTACACCATTGGTCAGTCGAGTGCTGGAGTTTCCCCATTGGCCTTTGCTGTTTCAGATGAATAGTCCTGAATTACTGCCTCACACTAAAAAAAGACCTTGAAGATTGTTGACTAAGTTTTTCATGTTTTACAATATGCACTTTATTCTAAAACCACTTTTTTTGGCTATTCCTTATGGCATTTATTGGATTAAATAACATGGGTCCATACATATCGCACACAAAAGCAACATATCCTCAAGGATTAACCCATGGCTTTCACCTCCAACCAAAAATGAGACTTTGACCTTTGACCTAAACTTCTTAAAAGTACGCTGGGGTCGGAGAGGGACTGTTGCTGGGCCCAGGATCATGAATCCTGCAAACTAAAGACCACAGCTCTCTGCACACAAATTGGAGGCAGAAAACCAACGTGGGGAGGGGTGGAGGATCAGTGCATGCTCTGTGCGGCGGTGGGATTAAGATTGCATTGCCTGGAGGGATTTGAGGGGCTGTGGCGCGTGTCCAAACCCTGCTCAGGTGAATGGCTGAGTGCCGGGAGGAACAAGAAGCCTATTTAAACAACAAGAGAGCGCGTGTTGGAAGCTTTTAATGCCACGGTGAGTTGCAACGGGAGGATAGAGCGGAGGGTGAAAGACGGAGAGCGAGTCGGAGAGAGAGGTCAAAGCTGAGAGAGGGCTGTAGCTGTAATTGAGCCGGAGTATAAACAACACCTTGTCTAGAGAGAGAGGGGTTGGGGGTGGGGTTAATGGATGTGCTCAGTGCAGCGGTGGTAACGCTGGGAGCTCTTTGGCTTTTCATTCACCATTTGGTCTTTGAATAGCTTTAGTTATTCTCCAAACAACACCCACAGAATTACACGTGGGCTGGGCCGCGGCTTCACTTGCATAATTTTACATGAAGATATTTATGTGTTTGGATCCCAGAGAAGTGAGAGCAACTGAAAATTCACTAAGCTGCGACAGCCTTAGCTTGGCGACTGTTGCTACGCCTAGCCTAGCATTTGTTTCTCACACAGTACATAACGCAGTTTACCACAACAACAGTGGCATCAAGTTTACAAAACAATAAACAAAACTCTCCAGATCGGTGGGTGGCGGTAATGCACCCACAAGTGTGTGTGTGCCAACTGCCAATAGTTCAAGAAGAAGACGAAAAAGAAGAAGAAAAACAACAACAACAACAACAATGTAAACAAAAGCCAACATTGTGGTTGAAAATGCAGTAAGATTATTGATCAGACAGTTGACGGGTAAAAATAAGACAACAAACCCCTCAAAATATATAGCTGGACTACTACACCACTACTATACATCATGAAGCGCCATGAGGTTATGTGTATGTGTGTGCACGCTCTGCCATGAGACAAGCTTATCACAGAAACCCCATTCAGTGAACCGCTCCTCAGATCACCTGACAGCGGATCGACACCAACCCTTCGTGGTGGACCAGTGAGTGAATTTTTTGGTCTGGACCATTGTTCGTATCATAGGGCAAGTGCTCCAGGATTCGATCCAGCTGGACACTTAGTAATTCTGGAAACGATGAGTCTGTGATTTCATATAAATGTGGACAAAAGCTGGCGTCTCATTCTTCTAGCCGATGACCTTGATTTTGCTAAAACAGCAGCGGTGTTATCACTGCCGTTAGCCGGCTAATTAAGCTAATGTTAGCTCGGCAGTTTACAGCGGCGCCACCCTGTGTGCTAACATTTAAACGCCAAGTATCTCTCTCACTCCAGCCTCATGCACTCCGTCTTGGCATGTGAAGAAATCCAAACCATGACCGACCCCTTTGGGCCTAGTTATGGTTGCTAAGCTTTGATTGGACAGTCGCTTTTCAGAAGGAGGAGTTTAGCAAACCCAGACGGCTGAACCTCAGTTAAGCTTTGCCACTCTCTGGATGCAACAAAGACTTTTACTTATCCCACATCAAAAATACAAAATCCCCTTCTCATCTCTAATGGCCTAACAGGCAGCAGAGATTAGAGCTGACCACCGCCATCTAACTTTCAGCCTCCCCATTAACAGCCTAAGCCGATGAAAGACGGACACCTGTCAACTCCATTTCACAGGTGCCGAAGGATCAGCAGCCATCATTGTCTGTGCCGCAGCTTTTAAGGCCACGCTGGCTTCCATTAACTAGGTCTGCTGCTTAATAAGGGACATCAATTTAATTAGCGTCAAATCAGTAGGTGGAAATGGAGCACAAGTTTCTGTGTCTAGTCACTGATGGAGGAAAGGACTAAGGACTATTTTGAGCAGCGATATGAGACTTTGTGCCGTGTGAAAAAACACATCTGGCTCCTGTGGTTAGATCAGGAACTGTGAAGATAACAAAAATACAGACACCTTTGCTGTGCTGTTAATTGCTGTGTAAACACTAAATCATGCTGCAGCCTCCGGGCTTGTAGCAGATTTTATATGTGTGTTTTTGCAAGTGTGTGTGTGTATGTGAGTGTGTGCAGCTGTCGTCTCTACAATACTGAAATGTCAAACTGCTTTTACTCTTTTTAAACTGCACACAAAAACACACCTTTTACTGTGAACCCAGAACGTTACTATTAATTTTGACTGTGCACAATAGTCTCCATCCTCTGCTCCAGCCCAGCTACCCCCGCCAGTCTGACGCCTCTGTCTTGTCTTCTGTGTGTGTGTGTGTGTGTGTGTGCGTGTGTGTGTGTGCGTGTGTGATGGAGAATGGAAGAAATAAAAGACAATATTGCAACTGATTGGGAATCTGATTATAAGCGGAGGCCTCGAGGTTTGTGATTTATGAGTGACAGTTATCGGCTCGATGTCTACGTTTAGTGTGTGTGTGTGTGTGTGTGTGTGTGTGTGTGTGTGTGTGTGTGTGTGTGTGCGTGAGGATGTGTACAAGCCGTGAGATGGACTCTTTGTGGAATTAAATAAAGTCTGAATCCTGACTGGCTGGGAGGGAAGGAGGAGGGAGGAAGCAGAGATTAAACAAGGGGAGAAGGTGCAAGGAAATGAAACAACAAAAGCACAGGCAGCAGAGGAATGATGGGCATGAAGAAGAGACAGGAGGCCACATTACAGAGGAACTCAGACTGAGAAGGAGTGCAGGGAATCAGCAAGAGAAATCAGGAATGGCAGAGGTGGAAAAGGTGGATTGCGCAACAAAGGTCGGAGGACAGTTGTGCAACATAAAAGCTGTGAAACTGAATGGATGTGTGTGCACTAGGTGTTGGCCTGACATGCAGACATACAGCTGCTCACCTGAGTATTCAGAACAAACGAAAACAGCCTTATTCCACAAATTTCTGGGATGTTGAGCTGATTATGTTGTGACAAATTGAGAATTAACCTTACGCAGTCGACACATTACAGAGGAAATAATGGATTCCCTGGGACTGACTGGAGTTGAAAAGCCCCATGCTGAGCATCTCCTCCTCTTCTCCATGGCAACCCCTGTTAGTCTTTAATAAGCTCATTTACATAAACAATCTCAGAGGATGCTTTTGACATCTTCATTGCGTTTCGATACCCACCAAATGAGAGAGTGCACTTCCCTGGCAAAAAACCCTTCTTTCAACAGTGCGTGACCAGAGACAAATGGACACTTGCACACGGACACGTGTCCAAACATACACGCATGTTGTACTGGGAGCAGCTGTCGCCGCTGTGGTGCCGCCGACGACAGGATGATGCACGTTGTCATTATTTTGAATTACCGCTGCTCAGCCAATAAGGGAGCAGTCTCTTAGGGCTACACCAATAGCGTTGTCTCATCGAGTCCAACGTTTCCCTACTCTCCAGGAGTGAGGAACGTCATGACAACGAGCTCCATGCTCCCCCACTTCCTCATTTTCACATTTCAATAGCTCTGCAAATTGACTGATGATTGAACCAATCAAAGGTGACTTTAATATTGCACTTAGTAGCCTCCAGTGAGTGATATATTGTCAGTGATGCTACAACTAACAGATCCACGGCGAAACAGAGTATCAGCTTTGCTTTGAGAGAGTGTGAACACTGACGAGGGAGATCGCTCTGAGGCTTACAGCAGGTGGGCTGATTAGGTTTTATGAAGCTGTAAACAGATACTACTGGGGCTTGATATCAAACGCAGACATGCGCGCACAGACTTAGCGTGCGAAACATACATCTATTACTTTGGAAGCAGGTAAGGCCGGGGCAGACTATAAAAGCATCTGTGTAATCAAACAAACCCCTCCAATTTTTTTTCAAGTCCAAGTGAGGGTGGAAAAAAAAAGCAATTTGGCGAAGACATCAGTGATTCAGTGTTGATATGACTGACAGTCAGTTAATTAAATTGTCACCAGGCAGCAGTTTCTTCAAACGCAGCTCTGCTTGGGTTACACTGTGCATGTGTTTCCACGTTGCAGGAAGAAAACTGAGATCTATCGCCCCATGTAGTCTGTTGTGAAGTTATGCACTGTCACTTACTTACCATTTTACTGTTTGAATGCAGATTGAGGGAAGAGCTATGTTGCTTTGCAGCCCATCAGTTTCTTACATAATTTATATTATTTCCTACTTATGTAGCAAAAAAAAACTGCTCTGCTAGTCTACACCTGGACTGTTAAAACCTGAGTTAAATGAAAAGTTTGATTTTTTATTTCATTGTATTTTAGTTACATTAGAGGATTGATGTCACTCTTGTACTTGTATGTAAAATACAAAGCTACCGCCAGCAGCCAGTTGGCTTAGCTTAGCACAAAGACTGGAAATTGGGGGAAACAGCTAGCCTAGCTCTGTCCAATAGTAGCAAAATCAATCTAACAGCAACATCAATGCATCATTGTGTGCTGATAGATGTATTGTTGTTTCCTTTGGACAGAGAGAAGCTGGCTGTTTTCTTCTGTCTCCAGTCTTTGTGCTAAGCTAAGTCAGCTGGCTGCTGGCAGTAGCTTCATATTCAGCATGCACACATGAAAATGGCATCAATCTTCTGATCCAACTTGCAAGAAGAAAGTCGATAAATGTAGCTCCCAAAATGCTGAACTTTTCCTTTAAGGTTACCCAGTTGCACATAGCTACAAACATAGCTTGCATGTGACACAAAGGAACTCAATTTAGAAAGAGAAATGCATCCAAAATGAAGAAGGGGCTGGGGGGGTGTGGGCATGAAGGGGGTGACAGAGGGTTCATTAAAAAGGTAGAGCAGAAAGATGAAAGAATGATGAGAATGGGGGAGTTCAACCTATAATGAAAAGAGAGAAAGAGTACGGAGTGACTGAGGTGCAAGTTGGGGCTAATTAGTGCCCCTGCACAGATTCTCAATTGTCACGTTTTAATTACATACTTGTGGAGGATGGTGGGAATGGCAAAGTGACCCCCACCCCTCCTAAACAAAGCCTCCCATCACAAACACACACACGTCCACTGTCTGCCCTAAGAAAAACAGCTGCCTCACCACCCCCGCCACCTCCAGCTGGGATGTTTCCTGTAAACATGCACCTGCTGATTGGATCAGTCATTAGGTCATCTCTCATTGTCAGGGTTGGCTTTATTTACTCGAGTCACACATAAGCGACGGCCTCTGATGCATCGCCGATTCTGATGCAAATCAGGCGCCGCTCACAGCCACGCTGGCCTCGCGGCGCTCATGTGGGAAAACAAACAAACAAAGGAGGGGGGGAAAAATCTGAACAACTGTTAAAAAATGCAAAGGACTCCATGAATGAGGGCAGCGCTGACCTCGCTGCCTCATTCGGTATATTCCTGCCTGCTCCTGAAAGGCAGGCAGGGTGGCAAGAAAGACAGAAACGCATTCAGTGTAGAAGAGAAAAGGGCTTAAGAGTGCTGCTATGTGTTACAGCAATGTGTTGTCGCTGCAATCTGTTCAAGCAAACGTGGTGATGTTTTCCCCAGTAGCTGTGATCCACACGTCCCTGTCAATACCCCAGTATGTTTGTCATTATGACCAGAGGGCTGTGTGTGCATGTGTGTGTGTATGTGTGTGTGAGTGGAGGGGTGGGGTGCTGAGGCTTCCTTCCTTGTCTTGTCCTCTATACTTATGAGTCTCCATGACAACAGAGCCATCGTCCAGCATCAAGCAGAGGCGCAGAAGTGAAACTACTGTGAGCGCTGGAGAGGATGATATGATAGGCCCGCTTTTGTTTGTGCAAATCGGCCTTTGTCCCCAGCCTCATCAGCAGCGTTTCAGTCTCTACTGTCCTTAATCCGCTGTCGTTACTTACTTCAAAGCAGTGACGGGAAATCACGCTTGACATAATAGTTGGCAGGCATTTGTCATTTATTTTCATTTCTAAAGGTTTCAATGCGGGCTGCGGGCCCGTCCACATGGCAGACAGGTGCCCGGCCAAGCATGACTCCCACTAAATTGCAAGTGTCATAACACACCAGGGCGTTCTTCACATGTGTCTAAAGCGTCCATCATCACCACAGGACGAGGCCAGAGACAGTTTAATCATTGATGACGGCTGAATTTCTCCCTGTACGTGGCCTCTTGTGACTTTGAGTCTTTTAAATGTGAATGAAAGCTCACTAGTGTCCTTGAAAAATGTTTTTTTTTTTTTTAGTGTTGTTTTTTTTCTAGTTTGGGGGGACAAAGTGTAAAATATTCAGCTGCTTTTGGGGTAGAAGAAACAAAACTGATGTAGATGCCTTTTAATAAGCAATAAAATGTCTTGGCATCAGTAATATATCTTAATCTATACCAAAAAAAAAAAAAAAACAAGAAAAAAAGAGAATGCATGAAAATGTATGAAATAACATTTTAGAGTAGATTTTTCTTCAAGTAGGAGGTGACAAAAGAAAAAAAAAGTTTCTGATCTTGTTTCCTTCTCACGATATACATTTTTCTGTAACAACGCTCCAGAAACGATACGAAGGCTGTGTATAACGTTTCATGTGCTGCGTTCAGGGCGGACGCCTCCTCCTGTGTGTTCATGTCTCTGTGTCTCCGAAGTGTCTGTCTGCTGCTTTCTTCATCGTGCAGATGACTGAAGTTGTGTTTTGAGCCTGCACTTTCTATATTTCGACAAAGCCGAACATGTTTGGGATGGTGCTGCGCATATGATGCCAGCTGGAGATGCGTTTTGTCAGATTTGGGTGCGTTTTCAAAACGTCTCTCAACAAATTCTAACGTAAGATACGTGCGTTTTATTTCTTTGCTTTCAATTTATTAGTTTCATTCTGTCCGTCACGGCAGAATGAACATGAACAAATCGCTGTAGTCACATTGACTGATTGATTGCCGATGCGAGAAGTGAAGGGGTGGCCGGAAGGAAGACCGGTCAATGAATGAGAGTCTGTCTGCCTCTGAAGTAAGACGTCACCGCCAACGCGACTCAAACATCAACTGCATTAAGATTAATCAAAAGCGCAAGCCAAAAGGAGAAAAATAGGAAAGAGTGGATATTTTGCTCTTGTTCTATAACAAAAAAAAATTGCTTGGACATGACGTGAACTCAGAGTCATCTATTTTTAAATCACCGGGCATGTTTCCATAGCAATTTCAGGGATGTTGCCAAGCAACAGCATCGGATACAACGGAGACATGAATGAAAGTAGACTCACAGCGCGCACATTTCCTGCCAGCGACCGGCTTAAAAGTGAATGGGCTCAGACGCGCCGGCTTGCAGACGCAACAGCCGTGTTTATTGTGTGGGCCTGTGCTTGAACAATGAGATGTAACAGTTGTCAGACAGCTTGAGTGGGACGTTTGTTTCTCCTTAATGTGCAACTTCAGCAGCCTAGCGGTATTAAAATCCGGAGACGCGTTCTCCCTCTGACCTCTGAAAGTTGCTCCACCTTTATGATCATTCTCTTGTTGTGTCCCGATCTCCCGATCGAGGCGTTTGGCGTGCGTAAAAGGGCGAGCGTCCTTTTGTGCGCTCAGGTGTCTGTGCGCAATAAGAAACAAAAGACTCCTCCTCGGAAAAAAAGAGATAATTCCAACTACTTGCTGTATGAACGGGGGAGCCAGGCAGCCTGTGCTAAATCACCATGCACAGCTCTGCATATGTTAAAGGTTTTCATGCGTTGGGACAGGCTTACCTTCAATACAGCAGATTCTCCACAGCCCGGAGTGGGTGAGGTCGCCCTTCTTGGTTTTGGGTTGCGACTGGGTCTCGTCTGTGGTGGCATTGGTGGTGTTGCAGATGTACGCCCGCGAATAGAGCCAGTAGTCCGTGCCGATGGCGATGGTCATCAGGCTGAAGGCAGCGAAAGCCCCCACGGTAGCCAGCAGCGTTTGAACCCCGCGGTCACACCAAGCCATGGCGCTTCATACTAGTCCACACTCTCACCGGTCCAACATGCACTCACCGGGGCGCGTCAGGGCGCGGGTCCTTTGGTCATACTTGTTCAGGCGCGTCCCCTCTGTTCCTCTGCTAAAAGTGTCGCCCAGGCAAAGAGGAAGACAAAGTGGGGATATTGTTCGCTCACCTGATGCTTAAAACCAACTGCTTGCTGCTGTGGATGTGAGAGGACACCGGCTGTACCCACTCCAGAGGTTCCACGCAGGTTTGGTGCGCGCAGGACAGCACGAAAGCAGCATCGTGTGCCAAAACCGGAACACTTCAAGCCACCTCACCACTTCATTCTTCTGTTTCCCCCCTTTGCCTTTGTCTCAAAACACTTTTCTCTGTTCCTACACAGACTGCGCCTCTGTTAAAACCCGTTTCCAAAGAGGACTACGTCAATGGCTCTTCTTAAGTGAGACCCCACCCTCACCAAATCTAACCAATAGAGGAGATGTGCTGTTGAATAAAGGAAGACAAAACTCACCGTGTCATTTGCAATCGGGTCACCGATACATTTCAAACATGTGGAATCCATCTTTGAGGGTTTATTGATCTGCCAAACAACCTGTCTCTCATGTGAGACATTTGGACACTGTCCACTGAATTCAGCAGATATGAGTGTTACCAAACTCATAGTCAGCTGTCACAGGGGTGGGGGTGGGGGACAGAAATAACGAGACGGTTTGACACAACGGTCCTTCTCTGTGATGCACTAACGCCAAATAACCAATCCCCCGCTGAATAGAGCATTAAAAAAGCAATTAAATGCTTGGTGAGTGCGTGTTACCACCAAGCGCCATGAATCACTCAGGTTCAGCCCAAGACTGTCACAGAAGAGAGGATGCTGATAGATAGATAGATAGATAGATATCAAGGAGATTTGTGAAAAAATGTGCCATTTAAATACTGAGAAATAAATAAAAAGTGAAGAATTCACGATCACACAAACTCTTTCCTTCCCTGCACATCCCACTTTGATCACACGGCTGACAAATTGGTTTTATTAAAAATGCAACAACAAAAACAAACAACAAAAGCCATTCATGTCCACATGAACACCAGATTAAAGACATGCTCAATGCATCTCCGAGCCAGCTGGGAGGTTTTCAAACCAGCAGGAGATGATTTCAACAGGCAAGGTGCCTCCGGCTTGATAAAATATAAAAACTCATCGCAGAATAGTTTGTGTTTGTCAAATCAGTGAGAATATTTCATATTTAACTAGCAATTCACATATAACATCTTATGACAAACCAACTATCCTGTAAAGCTACAGCACATAAACTGCTCTCAGGATAGAGCAAAGCTTAATTGAAAGGTGACTGCCATGAGATATACTGTAAGGCTTAATGCTGTGCTAATACATGGACACATTATATGGGCTCATTCACGGAGCTGTTTCCACTCTTTCCTTCCCACATTCAGCCAGGTGCATGACTGGACTTCCACTAAGATGTCAGTTTTAATCTGGAAGGTACTTAATCTTTAAAGATCCCCTAAATACACATTTTAAGATGAAAATGAAGATGAAAATACTCTGGTTGTTTGTGTCTCATGTGTTTTTTTTTCACAACAAAAGTTAAACTGCCTTATTAGAAATTCTTAAACTTACCTCCAGTCCCACTTCCTCATTGAAAAATACTGATTCTTTTTACAAATATTGTTGATTTCAATAGTCAAACTGCTGCCTACGTCACTGTTAAGTCCATTCTCAGTGTACGTGCCCTGGAGGTCACTTGTGTGAGTTGACTACGGCTGGCTCCAAGACTGGTTGTGATGGGCACAAAATCACTATTGTACATCTTTATATTCAAGGTGGGCACAGAGGAACTTTCCCCCCTCAACTGTTTGAGAAGGTGGACTTTTCATTTGGTGGAAGAATCAGACAAAAACAATGTTTTAGACTATTGAAAATCAACCCAGCAGTTGTTTTTAGCGTTTTATGCCTTTTTATATGATCACTGATATCTGGGATAGGTTATGTAAAGCAATGGTTTCTTTGTTTCTGTCTTTCTTAAGGCAATTTTCTGCTCAAATGGTCTTTTTCTCTGTAAAGCGGCTGACTGGATGGTTTTGATCCACTTGTGGATATTTACCTCGGCAGCCCTGATGGTGGCGCCAGCTCGCTGCAACACTGGAGGAAAAGGAAACGCTGGTAAAAGTACTTCCATGAACGTGAGTAAAAAGCACAAGGAGAGGACCGTGACGTCCCGTGTGAGCGCCCGCATGGATAACGTGCATGCGCAAAGCGCCACTGTGCCGCGTTACCGATTTTTGCAGATTGTCACTGCGCATGTGCAGTGCAAAACAGTGACGCCACCGTTCTCTCCTTGTATGTTCTGTGCGCAACATCTGAACAAAGGCCTGCCCCTTTTCATGAGGATTTCTCTACCGCCATCGTTACATTACGTGTAATCACGATTACTAAATCTGATTACGATACTTTTATCATATTCTAAGACGTCAACAACAGCAGAGATAGCGTCCGAAATGGATGTGGATCACCATGAGCCCGGAGGCGAGACTAAATCGGCCATGCATACTTGGCGTTACCGCCACCATTTCACGTACAAGGCAGATCAAGGGAAAAATATCATCGTCCAGTGTAATCTATGTCTGCCGAGGGTTAACCTGCTCTCCACGTCGAAAACCTCTACATCAAACCTAAAGAAGCATTTAGACGTAAGTTGGCAGAGAGTCGTTTCTCTGTAACGATCTCTCTTACCCGCCAGGTTAATGTTTGAAAGCGTCAATGAATGAACAGCTACCCTCGTGATTAATAACGTTACATTATAGCTGCGTGCTGATTACCAGCTCATGGCGCTGCACGCCCTCCATGATCAACTTCCCTTTAAAAACTAACCATTTCACCCTGCATGTGTGTGTTATCAGAGTGTCACTGGAGCTGAAGTTTTCAAACTGCGAGAAAGTCAGAACACAAGTGGCACACCTCCACGGAGTGACAGGAAACATTGTTGGTGTTTGTTTTTTCTTGTCTTCCAGAGAACACATTTGGGCTGTGAGGCCAGGCCTGATGCCAAGAGGGGAAGGAAGAAAGAGGAGCACAACGGTGAAGAGAGCAGGCACTGCCAACTCAAAAAACTTAAAGCGGAAATCATCTCCAAGTGCATGACCCAAGCAAAGACTGACGACCTTATTTTCAACTTCATTGTGGAGGATTGCCAGTCATTTTACGTGCTAGAGCAACCTGGCTTCAGGAAGCTGATCGCAGGCTTGACTGAGGGGCTCAAGTCCATGGACAGGGTGACCTTGTTTACAAAGGTGGATCAGGGTTTCTCCAGGATGCGGGAAGAGCTGATGGCAAAGCTGAGCGGCATCCAGTACGTGTGCACCACGGCTGACATCTGGACGGCCAACAACAGAAGCTTCTTCGGGATGACCTGTCACTGGATCGACACAGACTCTCTAGAGAGGAAGTCCGCCGCCCTGGGCTTCGCGAGGCTGCAGGGCCGGATCACATACGACACCATTGCTGGACGGATACACGACATCCACGTGGCGTACAATATCGAAAGCAAAGTTCAGACCACGGTCACTGATAACGGCAGCCCCTTTGTGAGCGTGTTCAAGGAGTTTGCTGTGGACACCACGGAAAGCGACGACGACATCGGCTTCTATGAGAACGTGAGCGCCGTCCTGGAGGGCGAGCCGGAGCAGGACATGCTGCTGTTTCTGCCCACAGTGCAGCGCTGTGCATCACACACCCTGGAGCTGATTGTCACTGAGGACTTCTGGCAGGCGGTGTCGCAGGGGCCCATGTGCCAGCTACATTACAGTGCAATGGCCAAGGTGTACGCCATATGGAGCAAATGCCACCATCTCCAAGTCGGCATGGATGCGGCGGAGGAGATAGGAAAGATGGCGCTCGTTGTCCCCGCCGTCATACGCTGGAATGTGGAATACTGTGCGGTGCAGAAGATCGTCTCTCTCACAGAGCGGGAGCTGACCGAGCTGTGCGCCCGCCTGGAGGTCCCACGCATGCAGCCCGAGGAGATGGCCTTCCTGAAGGAGTACGTGACTGTGTTCCACCCGCTGGCGTTTGCACTTGAACTTTTCCAAGCAGAGCAGAAATGTTACTTGGGGCTGGTCATCCCAACCGTACTCAGTCTGAAGAACAAGTTGAGCGAGCAGAAAGATGCGGCAAATTACTTTGCTGATGTCATCAACGCCATCGTAGTGGCGATTGACGTGCGGTTCCAGGAGCTGTTCGCCAGCACGGAGGCGAAGATTGCCACAGCGACGACTCCTCAGTTTCGCTTGTGGTGGACTGCTGCCTCTGAGAGGGAGGAGATGTGCACCCTGCTGGCCACAGAGGCGTCCCAGGTGGATCCCTGTAACGTGACGGAGACGAACCCCAGCCGCAACTTGTCCACCATCGAATCCGAAGACGACTTCTTCAGCTACGGGCCCGTCAAGCCCGCCATCCAGATCCAGCAACGGGGGGTGATGGAGGAGATCCGCAAGTACGTGGAAGGAACGGGGAAGAGCCTCGAGTGCCTGCAGGACTTCCCCAGGGTGAAGCAGCTTTTCCTAAAATACAACACCACCTTGCCGTCCACAGCCCCCGTCCAGCGTCTGTTCAGTCAGAAAGGCAACCTGGTCACCTCACAGAGAAACTTTCTGACTGACGACTACTTCGAACGCATTCAGCTTCTGAGATACAACAGCAACGTGTGCACTTTGATCACTGAGTGAACGCACTCCCGGTGGCGACTCTCTCACTCTCTCTCACAGCCTTTTAATTGATGCAGAATCAAACCATATTGTGCTAAAATCATTGCAGAAAAAACCCTGAGTAATATCTCGTTTCAGACAATTTAGCCCAGATGTGTTTTCTGTTTTCTAATATTCCTCCTGTTTTGATAGCATATATCTTCCACTCCTGAATGGCCTAATGAAAAAATCGAATTGACAATCATGGACAATGGCATTCACGGACTGAATATACTGACAAAAGCATCTTTCTATCTGTGCTATTTGTTGTGATTTGAAGTAGCCACAGGGTTAAACAGAAGTGATTTTGTCTTTCAGTTAAGATAAGTCTGTTTTTTCTACAGCTCTTCAATGAGAATGCATCTCCTGTCTGTATGTTTTATATCATATATAAAGAGACAAGGAAAGAGCGTTTTTTTTTTTTTTTGTCCGTGTCTCACCTCTTTTCATGAAAACAAATCGGAGCCCAGAAGTAATTAGATTAGCGACGGTACGGGAACGGCTGCTTTATTTGCATGCAGCCCCCAACTGCATCAACAGATACTGATTACCGTTTCAAAGAAGCCTGTGTTTGTGTGTGAGGAACACACACACACACACAGCACACAAACACCACATTTCCAGTGCTGCAGAGTCCCGACTGGTTCCCTTGCCGTGTGCCCAGATGTCAGTTAAGAGCTTTGGTCTTGTCAGGCAGCTGCCTGGAGACCAACAGGAGGCTGTCGGAGCATACAAACACACACTCGTACACAGGCTCTGTCTGGACCCGAGCTGTCGAGAACATGACACTTCTGAAGATGCAAAACCAACCCCAAGAGAGTATGAAAAGCCCTGGGATTTGCTCTTTCTTCTCTTCAACATCATTGCATGTATGACTCTGTGTGTCTGTGTTCTTGTTTGTTTTTTTTTTTTAGCTTTGCCTGCAGCAGCCACACAGATGTCAGCAGGGATATCAAATCCCAGGCAGTGGACTGCTGTGAAACTGCCGTCACTGACCCAAAATCCATCTGCTCGACAGACAGTCTATTGAGATTCTGTTCAACACATCAGCTGATCAGGACAAAACTGCAGCTTGAACAACTGATGGCTGAGCGAGAACACAGGAAATGGTGTGTAGCTAAAGGATTGCTGCAGAAACTAGACATGGCACCTTACAGCAGAATACAATACAGCCATGCAACCAGTTCAGTTTAGGTGAAAACTGCACAATGCTAAACAGATTTAGAGAGTTTAAAAATAATAAAAATAATAATTAGTAAACAGGTTAAGAAACTGGGAGCTGCAGTTTGGTGTAAGTTGCCATAATTATACACAAGCAACATACAAAATAGGTCACAAATTAAACGTTTTTGTTAGTTTTCCATATTCCATTTATGAAACTGTATTGGTCTATATCCATTAGAACAAGTGAAAACTTTAAAGTATGTTTTTCATACTAGAGTTTTATCAGTCCCTCCATGCTGAGTGAAGAAAGGGTCGTGAACTATTAAAGACCGGTAATTTCCTGCTGCGGTGCGTTACGATCATAGCAGACGTGACGTTTCCACTGTGAAGTTTCACAGCATTTAAAGGTTTTTTCCCACCGCATTGAGAAGTGATTTGGATATTTAAGTTACATGCTGAGGCCAAAGGGTCAGAAAGAGGACTTTTTGAAGCCAGATCTAAAAAATGACTTCTTGTGTAAACTGTCATGGAAGAGCCACCGTCTAATGTTTCTATATATTCCACTTCATGTATGGTGGGCTGAGGTGCAGCGCTGTGTGACTCTGCATGGGAGCAGATGAATGAAGTTAATGAGTGAGTATAAACTATGAGTATAAACTTTCTCCAGTTTATAAATGGCAATCCTGCCACCTGTTGGACGCAGAGGTGCACTCCAGTAAACAACACTTGTTTGGTTACATGAGGAAATTTGTTCAGTCGAATGAAACAAACCTCAGGCCCCAGTTCAAAGTTAGATCCAAAGTTTTAATGATGTCAGAAAAACAAATGGTACAAAGTATTACTCCTGAAAACATCTAGTAATACCCGTTACCACACTTAAACACACACATTTAGAACAGGATCATTTTAGGCACAAAGTGGGTGGAAGGTGTACAGTGTGTGTTGGACTAACAACTGGTCAGTACCTTTGATTTAATCCACCACCAAGCCCATGTCTTCACAGTCCTCTCATGCTTCCTCCCTCGCAGAAAATCCCTTAGAACCTCTGTTTTATACAAAAGCAGCATGGCTGAGACAAATACTGGAGTCACATTAACCGTCAACCTCATCACCTCTACTGAGTCTTTGTCAGCGCAGTGATACAGTCCAGTAAGGAGGGAAACATTAAAGGTGTTCCAGACATGGCTGGCATATGTTAATATTCTAATGCCCTTCTCTCACTTTGCTTGGGTAAGACGCCCTTCTGGTGTGTGGTCCCGGGACGGCCCCAGTCACTGCAGAAGTAGCTTGGCAGGGCTGAAGTGGCCCAGGTTCTCACAGGACTTGATCCAGCGCTGGACATTAGCAGGGGCAGCGGAGGCCGAGCCACTCTGTAGCACGCAGCAGTAGCAGGCGATGTCGGCCAGGGAGAACTCCGGCCCGGCCAGCCAGGGGTTGCGGCCCAGAGCGGAGTTGAGAGCCCGCAGGACGGCGGAGCGCTCCTTGGCGCTGCCCTCAGCCAGCTGGAAGAAAGCCGTGTCCACCCAGCTGTCCACCAGTGTTGCGAGCGCAGGGTCACTGGGGTAGGGAGCCAGCAGCTTGAAGAGGAAGCGCGCCACGTTGGCCTCACCCTCGATGGGACACATGTTCTGGACGCTGAACTTCATCTGCAGTTTGGGGACTGTGAACAGCACAAAGGATAAGGGCTCAAGCATTTAAAACATTCAAATAACATGAACACAAGGTCTGTAATGGTTAGAGATAGCATTCCTAAAACTTCACACTTTTCAAATATGTACATGATCTTATGTAATTGAAAGAGTGAAATATATATATAATAAGTAATATATTCCACAGTAAAAAGCCTATATTGTCCCAAAAGGTGACTTTGAAAACGACTTTTGTTACAGTAAAAGGCTGCAAAGCTCTACTTGATTATTAAATTACTGACATTATTTTTATTAAATATATATATAAAAAAACACACCCCTCACATTTAGATAGTCGACCCCCAACTCAAAGGGCTTATGTATGATTGTATTTTATTGTTCGCTGTAATTACTTTAGCAGTGTGAAAGGTATTTTAATTAGTTTCACAGTCTTAGAAAAAACAAGTGGCAAACCATCTGCTTACTTTAACAAGTAATTACATCCAAATTAAATAGCATGGTTGTATCAGGACCGTGCACCAGGCCATAAACTGGTTCAGGTATAGCATGGATATACTGTATTTTCCCCTATGCTTTGATTTAAAATCAACTGTGCATGTAAGTTTTGCAAAATAGTGCAAGAACGTTTTTCTTGCACTCCCTAGGGAAGAATTTTTTAGGTCTCCCTTCCACCTCGCTCACTTCTCCTTACCATCTTTCCATATGAGGGTGAAGCCAAGCTGGAACATCTGGCGGGCATAGCTGTCCGCATGGCGTGGACCTAGGCAGGACAGGAGCTGTGGTGGCACACTGGTAACCGAGGAGTGGACGTGGACGGTGGAGAGCACCCGGTAGCGCTGACACAACAGGCTGTGGAGCACCAGCAGGGACAGAGGTGGCTGTGCCGGGTTGGCGTTTATGACGATGTCACGGAGAGCACCGAGGTCCTTGTGACATGAAGAAAATTTTAAAAAGCAGGTAAATAGATGCAGCTTCCAACCATAAATAAACTACAACATCTGTGTACTATAACAAGGCCAATACAGGCTGTAATCAGTCCACACCCTCATATAAGCTTCAAGATAAATTCCAATATGAGCAGGTTGTGCATGTTGGCGTGCTATTCATAGCGTGTAATGACAGGAAGTTATGATGGGTGTGATAAGGAAAAACAACACAAGACTGTTGCTGTCGAAGTATGTCAGGTGCAAGAAACCAAAGCATTTTGTCCATGCATCAATAATAAACACTAGTATCATCCCCAGTTCCTCACCTTTCCCAGTAGTGTGTCCAGGCTTGTGACGCCTTTGAAGGCTGTGGAGCTGAAGCTTTGGCAGGAGAGGCTGCTGCTGACTGTCAGGTCCAGATCGGCATCTGGGGTTGTAACCGTCTTCGCCAGGCCCTCCACAGCTGCTTTCAGCTCGTACAGTTTTCTCATGATCTCGTCCTGCCGGGCCTCCAGAGCTTTGACTGCCGGGTCCACCTCGCCATTCTGTGGAGACGGGAGAGAATCACTCAGTTTGGTTGAAACCACATGTGGGAATTTGACATTGTGAGCATTGAACAGGTCGAGCAAATCCTGCAACAGTTTTACAATGTGGCTGGAACGTGTCCCTACATTTAACTGTGCTTGTGCAGATAAGATTGAGAAAGAACATATTTAATATATTCCCAGTCTTGCGATAAACCCGAATAGTAAAAACACACATAACAAGATGGACCACAGAAAGACGTCTCATGAAAAGATTTAAAGCCTAGACCTTAGGTAGAAAGGGTTTCAATCTTGTACCATCAGATCAAGCTAATTACTGGTGATATGCGTCACAACATTACCTCAAATGGAAGTCAACACTACACACTAGTCTGTGGTAGTGCTGCAGGAAGTATCCAGATACTTCAGTAAAAATAGCAATATTACACTCAAAAATACTCCATTACAAGCACAAGTCCTGTATTGAAAATATGACTAAAGGACAAGCAAGTAACATCAGCAAAAATGTACACAAAGTTTTGATGGAACAGTGGAGACGTGTAGTAATTGTTGCATCAGCCAGAGCTGAGATTTCTCATTGTACTGACAGGCTAAGCTAGCTAGCTAGCCTGGCTAAAGACAGCTAATGCTAATACACCGTGCGAGCTGCGCATGGATCAGTACGTGAGAAACAAAACGAGCTGCGGGAAAACACCGGGAGCCAAACACAAGGTAACCATCCGAAAACACTAGTAAGCTCGTCTTATTTCAACATCAGTCAGCAGTTACCTGAAGCGCGTGTTCAGAGGTGCAGCTGTCCCCCTGCTGCGCGTGGATATTTGGTAACTTGTACATGCAGGTTGGCAAGTCGGTCTGTATGTGACCCCCGCAGATGGGCTTTACCTGGTACATGGGCATGGTGGAGGACAGTTAGTGGACTGTCAGGGACAAACAGTTAAAAACAAAATCCGTGACAAAGATGTCCTCTGGGGCTGTATGATGTTGACAGGCAGCAGCAGCAGCTAGCAGAGCTCGCGGGCACGTAGGAAAGAGAGCGCGGTGACGTCACATCCGGTGCACGTAAACGCCGAATTTAAGTAATGTGGTGGTGAGTAGTTTTAATTCATTTGTTTATGAGTAGATATTAGAAGAGATGTATATTGTTTTTTAATATTCCCACAGCGGTGTTAAAATAATCCAGATTTGTTACGTTATGTTACCTGCAGCTACATTTCTCTCTGCACGTGTCATCAGAAATGCACTAGAGGGCGCTACCGTACAACTGCACACGTCTTTGCCAGTGCCGTGCAGGAGGTCAGCAGTCAACAGATGATCATACCGGTCTGAACGTAACCGGAAATAAAAACTAAAACTACATTTAGAAAAACTAAAACTGATTTGCAGTGAATGTTGATGTGTGAAGCTGTGACATTCTCTCATCTGCATTCAGTCATTGCTTTAACATTTCTATTGTCTGATCCTTGCTGCCGATCAAAACTCACTGCTGCTTCTGATTTGCTTTCAGCACAGGCCATCACGTGTTACCTTTAATCTGAGATAAATTTTCTTTTCTTCTAAAAGATCTTGTTGTGACGTTTCTACAGCTCTTATCAGCAGACCTGTTGTGACATCGCTAAAGGGGGTGTCAGACCTGCATCATTCTTCCACAGTCCTCCATCATTGGGTATTTACATTTTCTTTTTTTCTCTCTTTCTTTCTAACGTCAAAATGTTTGTAGTGAATCAAACAGGAATCTTTGGTTCTAAAATGAGCTAAGCATTGTCCAGGATTTTAAGCGTCAGGTGTCTCTTGGATATTTAATGAAGAGTAATACACTACAGTGAAAATTACTGTTTATGCTGCAAATCGGTCCAAAACCTTACATAAATAAAGTGGCTAATTCAAATAATGTATTAAAAAAACAAGCATTGACTTTTTAAATATAAATTGATATTGTGATATCATACCTCATTAATCAGAATAATTAAATTAAAGTAAGTGATATCTATATATATTTATTTATATAAGTGTGACTTAATTAAATCTTATGAGCCTGCACTGGCACACCTGTGTGTATGCGAGAGTATATAAGATCTTTGTGCTATAAAGTGGTGTCACCAGTCTGGTCAGCTTCAGCTGCAGAGACAGATGAGGAGGAATAAAGGTGAGATTTGAAGGACCAGTGTGCAGGATTTAATGACATTCATGTCATGGAAGAGGACCCGCTCCCTCTGTTGATATAAGGGGTATTCTAAGGTACCAAAAACACATTTGTTTTCTGGTGATTATACACTAAAATGAAAACATAATTATCAGCATTGCATTCAGTTTCTGACAATAGATCTCCCTAAATCCTGCACCCTGGACCTTTCTACCTTTATTCCACACATAAATGGTCATACTCTACCATGACAGTTAGGTTGCAGTGGAGTTTAGTACCCTGTGACTCATCTGTCTGTCTGCTTTTTGTTTTCTTGTGTCTCGCATGACATCAACGTCTCTGCAATCTCTTGTGGCCAAATAGATAAACACAGCACTTCAGATCCGACTGCTTCATGTCTCCAGCAGTCAACCTGTGGACACCAATCAAAATCAATTAGTTCCGTCTAGCTTTTGACTCAGTCAAACTCGGCAACACAATCCTTTACCAGGAAGCAATTGAAGAGGCTGTGACTTGGCCTGATACTTGGCTCTCCTTTGACATGCAGGAGGAATCGGCCTCGTACTGTTTCACGCTCCTCTCCTCTTCAGCTACAAGAGACGCGGCAAGCGAGGTTTAATGAAAATGCACAATTGAGTTTGCCGTTCCGACAGCTTGTTAACCCTGAATTATTCACCGTTTGCTGTAGTCTAGCAAGAGAGAGGGAAGGAGGAAAGCGGGTGGTGCTGGGGCCAAGCTGGCAGCTCTGCTGAGGTAATAGTCGGATCTGATGGCCAGACTAAGACCTGAGCGAGAAACTGAGACTACAGAGGGAGCTGAAACCTGACAGTTCACAGTAGTTCTTTAAATCATGTAGGAACAAGGTACATGGAGAGCATGCTGTAGGTAGCATGGATGTAGGATGGGGTGGTGACATAGGGCTTGTCGGTGCTGTCGTACTCAAATACAGTCTTACTGGGTCACTGACATGGATAAACAGTGTGTGAGCTGATAGCCGGCAATGAATACTTTGCTGACAGTTGTGCTTTAAAGGAATAGTTTTGGTAAATATACTTATTCACTCTCTGGCAAAGAGTTAGAGGAGAAGACTGGTACCATTGTCATAACTAGTTATATACAAAGCTGCAGCCAAAAGTTGGTTATTCTGGCACAAAGCCTTGAAACAAGCGGAAACAGCTAGCCTGGCTCTGTCCAATAGTGAAAAATCTGCTCACTCTTACATGTTATGTCTTGTTTGTTTAATCCGCACAAAGCCTGAAGCGTAAAAACAACAATTTGCAGTTCCACAGAGGTTATATGCCGGATTATTTCCTTGCTGGGAGTCGTGACTTCCCGCTGCTTGCTTGGCAACAGCCAGGAAATACAGAGAATAAGAACATTTCCCAAAAGATCATTCCCAAGTTTGCTTTAAACACAGCTTATACATTGTATGATAGACAGATTCAGTGTAGTTATTGAATCTCACTGACTTATTATTATTATTATTATCCTCACAGCTCAGATGCATTAAGTTAATACGAAGGTTTTGACAGGGAAAGGAATTGATCATATCACTGGACATGTAGAGCATTCAGTCTGTGGGTGTGCTGGGTTCATGGCCTGTTTCAACATTTATTTGCACAGCCAAAAAGCAATTAATGCTATATCTTTAATAGTCATATGACCTATATAAATATGTAGTATTAAGGAATATAAAAGGACGATACAATGCACAGACATTAGCGCAAAAGCAAAATATGACATTACGTTTAAAGGTTTTTATCGGTCCAGCTCCACTGAGACATAAACATTCTTTAGTTGTCCTCCTCAACCAGGCAGTTTGCCTCTATTATTCAGCTGGTTAAAGTAAGTTTGTCCTGGATGACTCTCGCCATCTTATCTGATTGTGCCTTCTCATTTGGAAAAGTCTGCAAAGTACCTGTCTCCATCTCCACGACAGCCATTACTCAGTCTGAGGGTGAGTCAGCACATGCCACAGCTGCTCCGGGCTTTAAGTCGGGCGTGGCTTTTAGTTCAAATTGCAAACTTGCTTCAGACTAGCTAATAGACACAACACAATGTATATGTATATAAAACCTATCAATTAGCAGATATGTAAATAATAGACTCAAGCCAGGGTGGAAATAGACTTGGAGAAATGGTCTTCCATGAATGGCCTGTGTGTGTCAGGAGCGGCCACTGATACGTGCGTGGCCTATCATTCATTAATGAAGGGAAGCTGCACGCAGACATCATAAGTAGAGGCTCAGGACTAATGCTTGTTGGGGAACAGTGGCAGCGCTGTCATCCCCTGCATTATGGATAGAGTTCCTGCACAGAGCTCACAAAGCCCATTCAGTCATCCTAACACGCCAGTTAAATCTTTTACGACGTTCCTCCCTGTTCAGACTATCAGGTGGCAACATCTCCTATACGTCCAGGCTCCAAAACGCTGGGAAAGAGTCAAAATGTGATCAGCGTTTGTCATAGCGGGCGCCGGACGTACGCCGCCGATGTCCAGGCGCTTCAGCCTCCCATAACCTCGTTTGCTTGAGCACCTGAAGTTTGTTATCAGTTGAAGATGGGGTGCACATTAAAGTTTCACACAGACTTAATCAGTAAGGTGAGCCTGACACTCCTTTCTTGATATGAGTTTTTGGTGACAATGAAGCGAGGGCATCAATTATTGAAGTGCCAAGCAGACGAGCAGGCGAGGCCTATGTGGCCATCCTAAAGCGCTGGTTCAGGTGCTTCAGTGGTCGCACAAAATGTTTGTATATAAAAGTTTAAGTTCAGTAAAGTTGCGCTCAATTGCTAATTCTGTTCCTTTGTTTGTTACCTGATGCTGCAACATTTCAGGGCGACTACTGCTGCAACAACTATTACTGCTTCCACTGCCGCTGTGACCTCTGGTACCTAATTCAACCCTGGTTTTCAGGTTTTTTTATATACATAATTTATTCGTTCATTCCCTTATTTCTTAGAATACAAAATTACACTTTCAGTGGTCACATGTAGTATATTAACAGATAATTAAATATACCGTAAAATGTGTTCTCATGACATGATGCCTTCTTAACTCAGAAATTATATTTTGAAAGTACATTATTTTCCATTGTAGAAATTTATAGCTGTTAGACCATTTTTGCCTTCAACAAAATAAAAAGCACAAAGTAACTCTGCTTTAAATTTGTATGTTAGATCTAAATAGCTGTTGACAGCTGACAGAGATGTCTTTTAAGGCCAGTGTTGTGAAAGAATAATTTGACATCGTCCGTCTTTCATCTTCCAGCCCTGCTGTTGTTTGGCGTTTTTCTCACATTATCAGCCCATCAGGACTGTTGGACATTATTGGCCTGTCAGAGCTGTCATCTGCTCGACAGAAACAGAGTGCCAGTCTCTCTCTCTCTCTGCCCTTGAGTCCAGGTAATCTGCTTGTCACATTATCCTGTACTGCTGTCCCACAGCAGCACATCCAGCAGTCAGTGTCGACCTGTTGGCTCACATTTCCTTCCTGTTTACCACTCGCCTCTCCTGACCCGCAGGGGTCACGGCTCCATTGTGTGTGTCCCCTGGCTTGTGTTACCTAATGGCTTCCCCAACCTTGTCCCGCTGTCGGCCGCGTACCCCCCTACCCCCACCCCCCAACTCCCATTCGCTCTCCTCTGCCCCATGCCTGCAGAGGATCAGAAGCTGACAGCAGCAGATATTGATACGTGATGATCTAATATGTGCTGTGTCTGTCTGTGCATGCTCAGTCCTTTTGTCTTGATAGACAACATTTTGTCTGTAAGTCTATTTGATTAGCATGCTCTAATATACATACACATGTTTATGTATATACGCAATTTAAAAAAAAGATAAACTTGATTGATCCCTAGCAGGGAAATTCTGTCCTTACAGCGGCAAAAAGGACAGTAATAAGTACAGATAAAGCAATCAAGTATAAGAAATAAATAATTAGAGTACTAATCATTAGAGTGCTACATCACTAAGATAAGAAAAGAGCACAAAATAGAAACTATTCAAGAACATTTGTAGACAAGAGTTACAAGGTAAAGTGACAGCGGTATGATTAATAGCAGCAGAGTCAGCAAGTCTATGATGACAGTGTGCACCAGACTAATATACCATATGATGAAGTAATGCTATAGTGTTTGTCTGTATCAGTATAGAGAAAATCAGTGTAACATATTGACATAATATGATAAATTATGACATTGTAGAGAGAGAATAACGTGAACTGTAGTAGTAATAATAATAATGTACCATTAATATATAGTACAGTACATACAGCAAGACAACATACAAGGCATATCAAATATAATAGTGTGGGTATGTAAGTTCATTCAAATTGTGTTGGGCTTCTTTCAGTTTCCAAAAAGTTCATTTAATTAATTTTGATTAACAAACCATGCCTCCAATAAAGTCTTTATTGTTTTTTTCTTTTTAAGATTTCAACCTGTTATTTCCTCGGTGCTTTTTGGTTGAGTTCAACCTGAGACTTACCCTTGAGCACACCGCCATGAATTTAGACTGTAAGCGTAAACATGTCCGCTCTGAAAGCTCTCGCAGGCTCTCTCTAACTCTTTGCTCATACTGACAATTAGAACTTGCAGGATCACAACACACAGTCATTTACACTAAATGATTCATGGATTTGTCTTCCGCTGAGTTCAAGAAATGACTCTGACTGGTATTTAACTGTGAATGAATTAGCGCTGCTTCATCACATTTCCAGCACTTTATAGTAACAGTGAAATTTATGATACGACAAGTTACAACCCAGCTGAAGAAGAAACACTCTTAAAACCTCTGTCATTATAACAGCCCGCCATCTGAATCGAGCAGCAACAGATATGACTGCACATTCTACACTTGCAACCATGACCCAATGCTAATACCAGGGTATGCCCCATAGCTCTGAGGAGCAGGTGTCTGCTGTAATAGTCAGCTTCTCCTTGTAATATACAGGTAATTGAACCACTGGAACAACGTGTGGGACTCTATACTTTGGCGCCTCTAGTGGGTGGGTGAACAGTGAGGTAGTTGTTAATTTTAATCCCATGAATCTTCTAAGTGCAGAGAATGAAAACACTGTGTGCTATTTAAAGTCTCTTGGAGAAGGGATGCACAGTTGTGCGATGGTCAATCTTCTGTCTGAGAATGTGGGCGTGCATAAGAAAATGAATCTTCTTGAATATATCCTGAGCAAGCCCTCCTGAGCTGTCAAGGAGACCTGGCGAAGAATCTCAGATATAGCATTCTGCAGAGTCTGCACCTCTGCACCACACACATGCTCACACACTCACACTGATGCATATATTAACAGCAACCCCAGTGTGCGTGCGTTTATGTGCATGCTTTATGCGTGTTTGCATGGATGGCCGCCTGTGTCCGAGCTCGTATTTGATTTTTGCAAATGCATTGGGTTTCGTCTGTGCGTGCATGTGTGTGTGTGTTTGAGTGTGAGTGGTTTGCCCCAGGCCGAGCAACACCGAGGTTCAGCTGGGTTTATTTACAAAGCTGAGGTCAGGTGTCACACGATCCAGCCGCAGTGACACTCAGGTGGTCATCAAGGTCGCCCTCTTTACTTTTTCCCTGTGCTAGCTCTATGACTCTCTCTCTCTCTCTCTCTCTCTCTCTCTCTCTCTCTCTTTCTCTCTCTCTCTCTCTCTCACACACACACACACCTGTACTGTATACACCTCAATCGGAAGCTCTGTGTTTTCAGGACACGCCTCACATATCTGAGATAAGTGATCAGTATGTGGATGTACGGGTTCTCACTTCCTAAGGCTTAATTTGACCATCTTTTGCAAATGAAATATTTCCTAACAACCACTTTTCTTCTCTTTTTTGTTGTTGTCATTGTTGTCATCTGTTTCAAAGACACACAGACGCATACAAAGGTGTACATGCGAATAGAAATTATGAAATGGGCCACAGTTATTGGATTTTATTATTTTATTTTCTCAGTAATTTGGTAAATTGTACATTTATTTGGGAAATGCAACATTATGGTCTGTCTAAAACATATGACAAAGAAACAAAAAAAGCTAAAACATTATGAGAATGTGTATGTCTGTGGACCAGAGTGAGTCTTGCAAAATAAAAAGAATAAAAAGGTTTCATCTAACCAGATGGAGAACGACTGACTACAACTAAGAGAGCCCTTGAAGCAGTGGAATAAGGGGGTCAGATCGAGTTGGAGAGATGGAGTCCAGCTGTTTAGGACAAGACCATGGCCTGGAACTCTGTGGAGAAAAAGAAACAGCATTAGTGGGACGTGACACCTCACCAAGCCGACACCTGCCTCAATGTAACTCTAAAATGTGAAGTTTTAAAACTAACAGAGAGAGTGTGATGCTAAATTTCACTAGATTTGTCTAATCAGTTCAACTAAATCACTGATGTGAAATTGCTGATGGTCTGCAGAAACATTGTGCAGGTGTCAGCTCTGAGTGGCTGCTACTGTAGCACAGAGAGCGTGCTGCTGTGTGAGCTGCTTCACTGCTGGAATATATGACACCCTGTCTCTCTGGCATCACTTACAGACCCACAGCAACCAGACTATTGCAGGAATACAGCATATTTAGCCCATCTGCAATTTAATTGAAAATATATATATATATATTTTTTTTTTTTAAGTTTTCCCAGCAAATAGATCCTCTCACCGTCCGCTCCAATCCGGCCATCGCTGTCATCATCAGCAGCACACAGGAAGCCCTTGGTCTCCTTGTCTGTCAGGACACGAGCCCCAGCAGTGAACCTCTGGAGGAAAAACCTGGCATACACAAATCCACAGGCACAAGTTTAAGTTAGAGACCCTCCTCGGTAACAACCGGACAACACAGCAATAACCACAGCAACCAGGAAGTAACACTAAAGTCCAATCTGTGCTCACAGGAAATATACAAAAGAACCCTCTACATGTGCACATGTTACATGCGATGTAAAGTAAGTAATATATTGTCACATGTAATGTCAAGTTATCCAGTGTTGGTGCAGCCAGGAAACACATCTTCTAGTGAGCAGACAGTCTGGGTGATAAATATGAAGGTGGGCGATGGCATGCAATGTGTCAATAAATGTCATGTCAGCGTTCAGAAGCTGGATGAACTGATGATGGTTGGGTCTCTCCTTTACTGCACCCGCGCTTGTGCAACAGCATCACGAAAGCTAAACTGAAATGTGATGATTTCCCGAGGAAGACGCCTGATCTCCCCTTCCCTGCTGAGCTGGCCGCCAACTCACTTGAGCTCTTCCTCCTCGATGAACCCGCTGCCATCGTTGTCCAGGATCGCAAACACCTTCTTCACGTCCTGGGGGCTCTTCTGGGTGAGGCCACACAGCTGGAAAAACTTCTTGGGGCAGAAGGAGTCTGGTACTGGAGGAGTAGAGAGGGCAGAGTGAGGAGCAGCACCGGGTGCATTTCAGTGAGTTCAGACTCCCTGTAATATCAGCAAATCCTCAGACTATTTGTGCCAGCTTAAATTGTGGCGACAAGATGACAGAGTATTATTAAACATGATGTAAGTGGCTTAACCTTCTCACCCAGAGGTGCACAGCATGGAGAGACTATTGATCCTGAATGCTCCCTGTGGAATATTCTACATTTTAGAAGTTTGAGAGGCCAGTTTTACTTGATCTTTGACCTCCAGTGATAACACCGGCAGGCTCACACATGGAATTGTGCCCAGTTGATGCCCCTAAAATCACTTCACAAAGCCTTCACCATGTCCCCTATCTGATATTGCACTCAACTCATCACTACATGCATGTATGCATCTTTTCATGTCAATATTCTGCACTGTTCCAGGTGTAGAAACAGCCATATTGTCTGGTGACTGCACCGGCTCCAGTACAAACGCTGTATAGAATTAAAAATAAAAAAAAAACAATCGAATGAAGAGAGCAGTAATGATACTGGTGGAAGACGATACCTTGGCAGTCCTTGATAGCACTGTCGATGGCATCAGCGGAAAGGATAGATGAGAGCGACATTTTATTCCTGTAGAAGGAACAACCATGGTGAATTATTAACATACGTAGCCAGGCACAGGAGCACATGCGTCTAACTCAACAGTGATGGAGCGCAAAAGTTGTCCAGGTGACAAACACTGTCAGCAGAGAGCCTGCAAAAGTGCTTGAATCTAAATTCTTATGAAAGTCAGAAAGTAAAAAATAAGCACATTTTTCCAGTTATTTACTGACTCATCCACACATTTAAACATGATCGAAATGTTTTTTTAGCTTTGCCTTTTGTGACCTCCAACGCAAATAAGGCTCCGGTTTTTACGCACGCACTTGCTTCACCTGGCACCTGACCAGGCAGCCTCTGAGGCGCTCTGAAGTGCGCTGAGCGTGCAGGAGACAGAGAATCCGCCTCTGAAAAAATCTTTTCAAAACAACTTAAAAAAAAAAAAAAAAAGCCACTTTCCATCAGAAGCAACCTCCCCGGCGCCACACAGCAACCTACCGTGTTCAGGGGTGATCTCGCCCGGTCGGTGATCCAGCAGAGAGGAGGTAAGGCTATGTGGTGACTGCTGTCTGTCAAGGCGGATTTATATAGGTCTGATTGCAGTGACAATGGGGATTGCTTGAGTTACCTGTCTATGGATCAAATTCTAACTGCCCGCCCCTGATCCAATTTCTCAGCTAACTAATTAACCTTTACTATTTATAACGCCCAGGGACAGAGAGACCGGACCGTGGACATCTGTAACGCCCTTGTAAATAGCAAATTAAGTTAAAAAGCGCATTCTTCTCCCCATCCGCCACTCCCTCCTGTCATCCCCTCACCCCTCCTCCTCCTCCTCTCACCTCTAGAATTATATAGTACAGTAAATGCAGGCAGGGTGTAATGTAACTGCAATCTCCCTCTCTCTCCTTTTCTCCCTCTCTTGCCCCCCCACCCTTTCATGCAGATATCCTTTTACAGGCAGCGCTCCCAAAACGAGCGCATCTGAGCCACATCCCACCGCAAATATGCCCTGATCATTACATTTCAGGTGAGTTATGGGAAATAAAATGTCAGCTGACTTTGAGCCTTTCGTGTCACATTTGTTGTGGTGGAGCCATGTCGGTCGCATCAGCGCGGGGTTATAGAGTCATAAGAGGTCAGCTCATACACGCACTCTTTGTCGGGGGCACTGGCACTCTGTGGTGCTTCACCTGCCTCGGACATGACACATCTACCTGCTCAGGTTCGCAGAACATGGGGTTAAACCGAATCTATGACAACCCCAATGCTGCTCGTCACTGGATGTCAGCTGCTTTAGAGCCCTCTCGCGCTCTCACACTGACAGGGAGACAGTCTCGCTGAACTGCTCTGTCAACTGTGCTGATTAAGGGACCCGAGGTCACCCTCTGCTGCCGGTGTCCCGTCCCGCCTTGATGATGATGATGATGATGATGCATTATGCACTGTGTCCCAGGTACTCACATGCACCAGTTAAACAGAGGTACAGCAGTCAGAGGTCATGCTGAGCTCTGGCTTCATCTCTGCTGGAGTTTTATCACGTGGTCACGTTGTCCAACGTGTCCAGTTGCAAAATGATCACTTCTGGTTGTCTTTTTCGAGGACGTCTGTGGCCCCCAGCGGGTCTGACACGCAAACAAATTCAGGGGTCATTAAGCGCATTCCTGGGAGAGAGTTCGCTGCAGAAGGTTATTCCTCTCCATGATGTAAGGTTAGCTGAAGGTGTGCATATACAGCACGCTGCAGCAGTGTGTGTGGGGAGTAGAGAGACAGATACTCACTGCTGGAAATGTGTGGACATTTTCCAATTCATTTTAATCATTAAACATAACGTAGAGATTAGATGCGCAACTTTAATAAACTAATCCCCCCGAGATGTCGCTGGATTCAGAGCCCAGAGTGCTGTGTCCAAAATATCTGCAACCTGACACTCGGGGATATCCTTGAATGTTACTAAAGGCAGGGACACAGCAGCCCCCCGGCCAACTTCCTCACATTAGAAGTCAGCCACTTCGCGCGCACGCATGTGCGCGTGACGCACTGGCGACTCCCGGCAGCTCTGCTGCTCTTGCACGCGACAGCTGGCGGCCGTGAGCTGCAGGTAACTTTGGCCCAGGACCGGTGCGTTGTCATGACATGCGCTAAAGATCCTCTTAAACATTATTTAAAGGCCTGAAGACGAGCGTCGATAGAAACCAGTCCAAACATATTTGACTTCTGCTTTATTTATATGTTGTTTTCTCGGATGACATGATTCAATAATCTCTAAGGAGATGCTGCTGAGCAACAGGAACGGGGTTTTTTTTACATGGATTTTACGCACAGTGGATGCACAGTAGCCGTTTGTTTAATTCTCTGGCAGCATCCTGTCGTCTTTCATTATTGACTAAAAGCTTGTATCTCGGGCGGTTTGTCATTGTCAACCTCTCCTAAACCTAATCCCGGTGCCAACTTGTTAATGGGGCCCCTCAACAGGCCATGTCTGCTGTGAGGTTCTCGTGAAGCCGGACTCCTGAGCAGGTAAAGAGAAACTCAATCATCTCCTCTGGACTGTGTGTGAAAAAGAGACTGAGGACACCGGAACGAGAGCAGTGGTGCGGCTTTACCCACAGCCGGTGCATGATGTCATGCGCCATGTTGATACCTCACAGACTATACTGTTACTGAGCGATCATTTATTCATTTACATTTGCTAATGCTCTCTACGAGCCTCGCTCCTGGACGTATAGATTCTCCCCTTCTGTCTCTCTGGCCCCTCTTTCTCTGTTGTTTTTGGAAATAAGACAGGATTCTGCTCAATGATTCCGTCCTGCATGAGTGTATGATGAGAATACTGATATGAACACACTGATGCCCCTTTAACTTAAAGCCAGACTCTGCCTGGAGTGTCTGAAGCCAGAGAATCAGATGTCCAGACAGCTGTCGTTTTTAGTGCCATGATGATTTACTGTGACGCCTGTCCCTGCTTCTCATGTTAATGTGCGCACTGCCATCTAGTGGCTGCGGGATGGAGCTGCATGACTGTAACTCCCCACCCAGCCACACGCACAACCAGACACACACTCTCCGGAGGCACACACCCAAACATATGTGTGTGTGTGTGTGTGTGTGTGTGTGTGTGTGTGTGTGTGTGTGTGTGTGTGTGTGTGTGTGTGTGTGTAGCCCATTACATCACCAGTTTATATCATGATGACCATTGCTTTCTCTTTCTTTATTCACTATTTCATTTATATGCTTTAGCAACAGAGATAAATGTATATTTCAGGACAATAAATGAGTAAAATGCTATTTGTTATTTTTGAATATTTTGATTTGGGGAGAGAGAGTCTGCGCATGACATCGGCCTGTTGCCTTTGTAAGATGATGAATTGAGAAGACACAAATCATCACATAAAGAATAAAGATCCAGTGAGACCGTAGCAAAAGAATGTTTATTCTTTTTGTACCGTTCGTTCCTGGAAAGTGCATCATAGATTTTACAGTAAGCAAAATTCATATTTAAGACATGAACACAACCGAGCGACATTCACAATCATCAGTTTGGACAGTGTGTTGCGTAGGAGGAAACGTCTCTTCAGCAAATGTATAAAAATCATTTATATTCAGATGAAAAGGGGGGAGGTCGACGTGGGCTTTGTTGTTCCATCAGAGCAGGTGTTGTTGGTCAGTTGCCACTTTATGCCTTAACCAAGCTCGCAAACTCTGCAGGGAGGAAGAAAGCACACACAGTGGGTAAGCCTGCAGCACAGCATCTAACCGCTCGACATGACAAAGAGGATCAGAGTCCGTACCGTCAGCGCCGATCTTGCCGTCACCGTCGGTGTCTCCGGCCTTCAGGAAAACCGAGGTCTCGGCGTCGGTCAGTGCGCGTGCACCGGCCTTGAAGTTCTGCAGGAACAGCCTGCGGACAGACGGTGGTTAGTTCACAGACCCCCGGGCTCCCACTGGCTGAGGCACGCTTCATGTATTTAAATGTTACTGATGCAAATGTTACCTGCTGATTACCAGGCTTGTTGTTCACCATTCATTGAATCAAAAATAATTAAAGATATTTTTATGCAGCTCAGTTACTTTCCCTCGAATAAGGGAGGAGGGGGGCTGTTATAGGACTTAAAACAGGTTGCTAAAGATAGTTTGACCCTGTGGCTCCCAAAGTTTACATTCCCTCAGTCTGGTGAGAACAATAAACCAATAACGACTGTTATTCACTGGACTTACAGACAAAAGGAACTGTTGTTTTATGCAGCTGATATCAGAAGACAAGGTGCCTGAGTATGTTTTGCATGAGCAGCTCTGATGTGTGGATGTCTGTTCAGGACAAACGTCCCGTGGTGTTGCGTTTGATGTGCAGCCACAGGTGCGTGTCTTACTTCAGCTCATCCTCCTCAATAAAGCCGCTCTTGTCCTGGTCGATGATGGCGAAGGCCTTCTTGACGTCGTCGGCGGACTTGCCGGCCATGCCGCACGCCTTGAAGAACTTCTTGTGGTCGAATGTGCCAGCGTCTGAAATGCACGCAGCTTGTGACTAAAAAAAAACTCCACATGAAAACGTACATTGATGCACCAAACAAAAGGCCACACTGGGGGGAGGGGGGTGCTGTGACTGCATGGGATTTTGTGAAGAGTCACCTTTGCACCCATCCAGGGCTGCAGCGACGTCAGCATCACTCAGTACACCTGCGAAGGCCATTTTGATCTGCAGAGAAATCAAATGAAAGCGGTTATTCTGCAGGACCCGTTCAATAAAAATGGCTGCGGAGCCATTTCTGCAGCTATCGCATATTGCTGACTATGTGGATTATGGGTCAACACATTTATATTTATTTTATCCTTTAGAATAAATATCATGAATCACATTACACAGGCGTCATCATTCTACCAACAGAGCGCCACTCCACGGTTCACATAACTGCGGTCTGTTGGCAACATTTCCAAACTGTTAATTATTCCAAATGGAATAGAAATAGATTAGAATAGACCCATTTCAGATTTCAATCCACTTCTGTCCAGATCCCGGTCGAGGGGTTGAGACTGACACGTGTTCCCTACTGCAACTCTACAGATGCTGGCAGCTCTGAGCAGTAATCCATGTCTTCATGCGGGTGACGCTCCCGCAAAAAAATAAAAGATAAAGACAATTCTTTCTTTAGTTGCAGCAGGCAACTCGAAGTCCATATTAAATTGTTTTGTTTAAAAAAAAAATCAGAAATGTTTTCTCAGAGATGCCAAGCGCGCTGCTGCGGGCTTTTGCCCGCACGGATCCCGGCTCTCCTCCCTCCTTTCATTCAAACTCACCTCTGGTGTCTTTGCTTTGTGGGGTACAGATGATACAAGACAAGAGTCGAGTCGACTGCAGTGATCTTCCCGGTGCTCCCGGTGACCTTTTATAGTCCCACTCAATCGGAAATCTGAGGCATAAGACAACTGACACCGCCGGGAAGGGGGTGGCGAAAATTCGCCCTGTGGCCAGAGGGTCTATTTTAAGTTTCACAAATGAAGACGCTTAAAAGGTGCGTTTGAAGAAGTCTTTAATGTCCCCCCATTGCTAAGAATAGGCCTGCGCACTGCTGAGGAGGACGATTTGGAAATGCTGCTGGCACCACACAACCGTGTGCAGGAGGGTGGAGAAGGAGCTTGCATGCGTTAAAGGTGGCGTAAGTCGCGCTAATTAGTTCTTTTTTCCCCTCTTTTCGTGGTACATTGCTAATTTGGGAGGCACAGACTATTGTATTCATTTATATTTTAATTAAATTTATCTGGCGAGTTTGGTCTCTCACCCGTATTTATGAATTAGATGATGGTGTAGGAATAATATGTGAGAATCAGATGATTTTGCTCTGTAACATCGACAGTCCTCACAGCCACAATGAGCATAAGTTTTTGTTTGTTTTTGTCAGATTTAGTGAATTAAAATCAAGTTTCTAAAAGTCTATTTAAAATCAAATCAAGCACAAAGCAGTCAGAACTGTGCAGCTTAAAAGCTACAAATTCCAAATGTCACTCATTCCCATTTTGACCGGCATATCTACAAAATGTCTTTATTGTTGTCCAAATGGGTCAAAGCGGACTGAGTGATTTTCGGAATCGCCCCTCTTCAGTTGCAGAGTCCACATAGCCCCCTTTTCTTCGTAAGCCCGGGTACCGTTCATGTTATTCTAAGAGCCGAAAGCGTTTAAAAGCTCAAGGTAGTGCCCATGCTGTTAGGCAGATGCTTCTGTAAACTCCAAAGTTCAAAAAATAGAGGGAGATCGGTTCATCTTGACATAATTGTATGATTTCTCCACCTGAAATGCTGAGAACAGCTTCGCCCTGTAGGTGGCAGCACTGTCCCGCGGGGTGAGGCTGCTGTCACTGTGCCTCTTTCTGTTTTGACCACCGGTTAGTGGTAACAGGCTCAGGGTGTCATCTGATAGGGCTGAGGGTTTACATATTGCTGACTGGCAGTTCCCTGAGTAACCTCATTGAATATATTTGTGCGCCAATATTTGTATAGAATATTTCCCAAATAAGCATTACAGTCCAAACACTGCACGAAAACTGAATAGATAAATTGAATAATTTGTTAAGAGCCCATTAGACCACTAAAGATCTGCATCTATGCACCAGATTCAACCTGCTGAAGGTTGCTGATGCAACAGTGGCTGTTAATAGCCCCCCTGTTGCCACAGCACATCATCTAATTGACTACGCAGCAGTTGGTGGAGAAAAAGACCTTGGAGCAGACCAACTAATTACACTATGTGTGACAGCTATCCATTGCAAACCTCCCTGGATCCAGGAAGCATGCAAGCAAAGCCCCCAGGGCCTTTCCCACTGTGTTTGCCAGCTCGTGGCTTGAGTCCAGCTAAACTCCCCCTCCCATTAACCAATTATCAAAACAAGTGCAGGGCAGGTCAGTTCAATTGCCTCTCAGCACCTCCCGAGTATTCAAAATCCCTGGCAGGTGGAGCCTCGTTTCGCACCGCCTCTTCCTCAGCCCGTTGTGTTGACATAGCCACAGCTATGCGAATACAGCGGGTTGTGTGTAATGCACCAATGCAAAGACGACTGACCTGCAGGAGATGACTTTACAGCAAAAGAGTATTTATTCCTGGTTCTTCACTCTTCCTCAAAAGTGCAGATGGTGTTGTACAGTTTGCACAAGTCATTTTTCAGAACATTTAACACACCTGAATAACATTCACAGTAAAGTATGTGTTCAATGTTGAGAAATAATCCGCAGGCAACTCATAAATAAGGTATAAAAAATATTCTTTCAGCTGATGATTACTGAATCTTGCAAGGAGTTCGCAGTTCCATGAAAAGAGGGGGGATCTTGGTCAATGGACATTTATGCCTTTACAAGGGCAGCAAACTCTGTGAAAACACAATAAAACTGCCATTAGTGGTGAACAAAGCGTATTCAGGTTCTTATGTCATCACGGTGGTATGATCTAGATTCTAGACCAACTGGACCCACTCTCTGAGTATGTGAATGGATGCTAAATGATTGCTCTGGAGTCCACTGCTAAAAGGCATCAGATTGAATCTTGTGCGTCTCTGCTGCATTCAAAGACATGCAGGAAGAGGAATTCTTACCATCGACTCCGATCTTGCCATCACCGTCACTGTCGCCGGCGGCGAGGAAAGCCTTGGTCTCCTTGTCAGTGAGGGCTCTGGCGGAAGCAGAGAAGTTCTGCAGGAACAGCCTGAAAGGTGGAGGAAGCAGCAGGAGTTAAGGTTATGTTATATATCTCAGGCTGTGTTGATTGACCTGTTGGTAAGTTACTGTGCAGAACAAGTATCTATCCTCTACAGAACTGAGATTTTAAGGCAAAATGTAAAGTGGCAACAAGCCTGTCTGCAGGCATTTAAATGTATAAAGGTAAAAAAAAACATCAGGCTGCATTAAATATGGGCTTTCTTTAGTTTTTTGGTGCAATAAGTGTGTAGTTTGATTAAAGCCAAGCTAAAGCAAAATGTCCAGAAGAGGGCTAAGAGTAAATAGATTCCTTGTTTTTCTAAAAAGTCAAACACAGCACAGTGACATTAGATCTGGTGCATGTTTTGGTGCCTCAGAGGCACCAAGTGTGCATCGCTTGAGGGTCTTACTTCAGCTCCTCCTCCTCAATGAAGCCGCTGTTGTCCTGGTCAATGATGGCGAAGGCCTTCTTGACATCTTCTGCGGTCTTGCTGGCCAGGCCGCATGTCTTGAAGAACTTCTTGTAGTCAAAGGAGTCAGCAGCTGGAACACACATGTTAACACCATAAGCGCCTGGCAGGCGGTCGATGTAATGTGATATCGGTGCAGTTTAAACCATCAGGTTTACACTTTCTGAAGAGTCCTGCACAGCGATCCACATTTCTACCGCTTTTTCAATTACAATTGCAATGAAAAGTCTTAATATGAGAATGAAGATAACTGTGTGGTTTGCTGTATAGACGAATAAAAGAAGACAATGCAGCTCACCTGAGCAGCCATCCAGAGCTGCTTTCATGTCAGCATCACCGAGGACACCAGCGAAGGCCATTTTTTATTCTTAGAGAGGAGAGAAGACAAGGCTTGCCGTTAGTATGAGCATCACAAATCCAACACAGTCATTTATTATTGCATTGCAAATATCCTTCGTCAGAGGGAACCATTTTAATTCAGGACTTTGTATCTGAGGTTTGAGTGTGCGGGCCTAAGACGCGGGACTTCAGGGAGGTATTCTGGGTTTGAATCAGCACATATCGGACAGATGCTCAGGCCTGTGGGCTAAAGTCATGCATCAACGTCCAGACACTAACTTTAAGTTTGAAGCAAGGCTATTCCTCCTCTAGCTTCACAGGAGAGTGGAAGCTCAGGGACTATTAACACTCTACTATGAAGCATCTTAGAAGCAAAAAAAAAAAATGTCCACTTGTTTCTTTTGGTCGTCAGTTCAACTAATCAATTGCTTTAATTTGCATAGGCTGACACGGCATCAACATTTTTTTTTTTTCTCACGGGCTAAAGAGCTACTCTTTGCCTCCGGATGTCGAGAACAGGCCTGGCTGGGTTTATCCCGACACGACCTAAACAGGCCGGGACGATGCTCCCACCGAGAGGCCGAATCACGCATGTAATCATGCAGCAGTGGAGTCAAACGCGTCTTTAGCTTTCTACGTGTGTTTTTCATCCGGTTAAGAGGGAGCATGTAAAATAGCGCAATTATCATCCAGCGAGCGTCGATCCTTAGAAACCAAGCGGCCACATTTGGCCTCCGCCTCGCACTGATTGAATCGTCCTGCGGTCCCGTGTGGTTGTCGGCTATGTTGGTCCCATTTCCCCCTACAGTTATAGTCCACCGGGGTCCCCTCGTGTGAAGGCCTCTCCTCCCGGTGCAACAAGCCGCTCAGCTCGGCCTCGGCGGGGCGCGTTTCCAACTCACCTTTGCGCTGCGTTGAGGCGAGTGAAAACCAAGGCGGACTCGAGTGAATGCCAAAAGCCCCTTTCCCTCGCTCTTATATATCCTTGTGCAACACCATTTACAGCGCTTTGGGTCTCAGTATCAGGTGCCAAGATGCGTGGGTTTCGAAAAAATGTGTCTACTAGTCTCGACCTATTTTTAGGCGAACAAATGAGGATGCTACCATGTGTGCGGAGGCCTATAGCTAGACGTGTGGAAACCCGAGCGGGCCCGCTGCTCACCGGCTTCACGGGACATGTTACACTCGTGTGATTTATGGGCAACATTTAAGATGCCTACTGCGATGTTGTAAATTTCATCTGAGAATATTAATGAAAAGAATGGACGGGAGAGTGGACGCACTCCGGCTCATGTCCACCAGTTTGATATGTGAGGAAAAACTTATAGCCAGAAGCCACGTGAACGAGCACCAAGGAGCCTCGGTCACTTTCTAATTAATGGAGGAAATGTTTAATCCCAGTCACATTAAATGAAGAAACTGGCCTCTCAGAAGCTGTGCATGTGCTAGGACAGCTTATTTAATGCCCTCAAAAACACACTGCTTTCCATCTCCACTATAATAGTATATTTGATGGTTCACACACTGTTGCTTGGTAGAAATAGTTAATTCTGTCTTCAGTGGTGCCAGTGAAATGTTTCTATATAGCCCATTCATATGCATAATGAGTATAATTATTAATTTACTTTATAACATATTTTTTATCTTTAATACTGCCAGCAATATTTCTTATACTCTTGCCTGCTGTGTTGTGACAGGATGATCAGAAGTTGATTTAATTGCCTAGTTAATCTTCTAGATAGATAGATTTTATTAAATCCCTAAGGGAAATTGGAAATAAGGGAAAGCAGCAATTCACACAGAACATTCACAAAACACACATAACTTACACTAAGATCGGAAATAAAAATCATTCCTTTAATACATGTAAACACATTTGCATGAAAACTACTTAATAAAAAGAGAAATAGAATAAAAAAAATAACATGATGGGGCTCTTGGGGTGCAAATTAAGGTCTTATGAGTTCATTCTAAATTATTGCAGCCAGGCTTTCCATTCTTGCATCTGAAGGACTGGTGTTGCAACACCACCCTGAGATGGTCTCAGATGATAGCCTAGATATTTGCAGCCTCAGCCATATGCCATCCTGTCACAGCTTAAGTATAGGCTACCGTATGTCTCCATAAGGTTCATATGAATTTGACAGGGGGACAGGGGGAACCCAAAGCCAGGACACAGACTCAGAGTCAGAATGAAGAAGAAAAGGTTTATTGACATTCAGGGAGCGAAGGCGGACAGAGGTGAGGATGAAGGCAGAGGGAAGTTGGTGGCTGGCAAAGCAGGTCAGAGCAGGGATGGAGGCAGGGATGGGATGAAGTCTGCTTGGAATTTAAACCAGCAGACGGGTCGTAGACAGGATGACAAAGAGATGAGCAGGGAAACAGGCGGACGTGCAGTGATTCTGCGGCACAGAGAGACAACGTCAGTTCATCAAAGAAAGCAACAAGAGACGGAGCTCTGAATTCAAAGTGGTCTGAGCCACGATCAACCACAACGGCTGAAACAACAATGATGGCGATCCACACTGCTGAGTAGATATGTTGATGGGTTGCAGGTGTGTGTCGGCTGGGCAGCAATCAGAAAGCTGGAAGAGCTGGAGACACACAAACACACACACACACACACACACGAAGACACACACTTCTATCCATATGAGGACCCCGTATTGACATAATGCATTCCCTAACCTTAGCCATCTCAACTTAACGGCTAACACGAACCTAAACCCTGAAAACCAACCCAAACTGTCCTCAGTCTGTTCCTTAAAATCTTGTCCTCACTATGTGGTAAGTACACAACACACACGCACACACACACACACACACACACATAGACACACACAGCATAAACTGGCACTGCTGTGACTGTGACACTGAACTCCACATGGACTGAGTCAAGTTTCAAACGAACCCAGCAGCCTAACATGGACAAGACTTTGGGGCTTACACCACTGGACCCCTGTCCTTATAGGATGCTACACAGACCAACCATTCACACTATTTTGTGAGTGAGACGTGATTGCCTGTGCAAACAAGTTAACAATATGTCTGCAACTCATTTTAGCTTCCATGACACAAAACGCAGCTCCTCAAGGTTGGGATCCACTTTTTTCCTCTCACTGTTCTTGCATGACTGATGAATGT
Organism: Chelmon rostratus; assembly: GCF_017976325.1. Lineage (NCBI taxonomy): Eukaryota > Metazoa > Chordata > Actinopteri > Chaetodontiformes > Chaetodontidae > Chelmon > Chelmon rostratus. The sequence continues at coordinate 12,758,260 of NC_055674.1, read as the reverse complement.
GTTTGTGGTCTGCGGGACCTCTTTATGAAAAGTTTCACTGTTGAGGTCAGTCATCACAGACATTCATCTCAGTCATTTCTGTTTCGTACTAACTGCTAAATTATTAGCGTTTTCTTAATCATGATGGTTATTTGTACCTGGCTCTGCAGGAATTTGTAATCTGTCCATCAAAACATTAGTCCCCATATGGAAAACATGGGCACCTTCTTTTGGCTAAACCCACATGTCTTTAAGTTTTGAAGAGGATTCCCACTAATTAAAAATGTACAATTTCAACATTTCAAAACAAATGATTTTCTCAAAATTGGTGGAACCTTTCTGTTTCCTCATTGCCACAGGTTTTACTCCGCAGCAGTGAATAAGAGTTTTCCTTACCATCAAAATGATGCCAGTGGTTCTCTAATGTGTTGACATCCTCCACCAGAGCATTTCCATGAGTGTCAGTGGGTATGAGTAACTGAGTGGTGTCAATTGGCACCCTCCACACTTTATCCTAAAGTGTTTTTCCTGGTCGATACACAGCGTTTATTCATAAACCGGAGAGTTGCAATCGCTCAGAGCCAGCGTGCTCCCTTGATGCTGTCTGCAATTAATGAAAAGTTACATATGATTTATTATATACTAGTCATGTCTTAATGGAATGCGGAAGCCTATACCCTGCCATAGAATCAAATGAGACACAGCACACAGTGATATCTCATCTTAAGTACATTTATTAATGCAGCCCTGGTACCGGATTGATTAAACACACACAACTAATATCCAACTTAACATCTGTCTGTCCACCAACATCACACCAACATAACAGGGAGAGCAGCGGGTAGGTACAGGTTTTCTGAGGTTTCTGGTCTTTGCATCGAACAACCTGGAAAGTCAGGATTTCCATAAGAAATCCATTGTTCAAAGTAGGGAAAGACAGCCGTGGCCATATGTCTATATTCTCTTTATTTCAGGATATCACAGAACTCTGTGGGGGAGAAAAAGACAGAGTGGATTCAGTCAGCGATTCACATTAAGCACAGCAGTGTACTCCAGGCAAGAAGTCAGTGTCGTACAACATTACGGTTAAGCAAGATGACTAAACAAACAACAAATTATGCTTTTTTGCTTGTTTGAGTGCTTTTAAAGTGTTCCCGTATGTGCTTTTTTTTAGACTGCAATTTCAGCACTAAGTAATGGACAGCTCCCCTGCACAGCTCCTTTTCTCCTCTGCCTTTTTTTTTATAGATGTTTTACATGCACCCACCTTCCAGCCCAATCTTGCCATCACCATCCTTATCTCCTGCAGCCATCAGAGCCTTGGTCTCAGCCACAGTCAGCTCCCTCGCCCCCGGAGAGAAATTCTGAAGGAACAGCCTGATGTGAGCACAAAAAAAAAAAAATATCAGCCATAATGTCAACTTTGTATTGTCGTCGACTTTATCTTTTCTGATGGCATTTTCTCCCCCTCCCGGGCTTTCTGAGCCGACTTAAATCCCATCTATCTCTCACTCATCATTCCTCCCCTCATGTATCACTGAATTCATTCACAGCAGAAATTCTGCTCCATTCATACAGTGACCTCTGCCTGAGGGCCACCACACAGAATTACACCATTGATGTAACACACATGCACACACACACACACACACACACCCATCTGTATCCTTGCTCTAGCCCTTAAAGCACAAATCCCCGATCCTTACTTGAGCTCCTCCTCCTCAATGTATCCACTCCTGTCTTGGTCCAGAACTGTGAACACCTTTTTCCCATCTGCCTCAGATGAGCCGGCCAGTCCCACTTGTGCAAAGAAGGACTTGAAGTCGAATGTGCCTGGAGCTACATTGGCCGAGAGAGAGGAAGAGAGCAAGAGAAAGAGAGGACAGATGTGGGAGTGAGGGGTCAGTCATAGAATGACAAGAAAGCAAGAATGGTGAGGGGCTGAATAGAGATGTCGCATTTACTCATTCGCTCAGATGACTTTCATTCTTCAACCGATGACATTTACCAATACACACCTTGTAGCGCATCACTGTCTTATACCATTAAAGGCTGTGTCATTATGCCACTGAAGCAGTCAAAGACACTGAATATCGCCCATAGGTCTTGTGCAAACCGAAATGTTTATAGCCCTTTATTTATCAAGCCGTTCAGAGAGGAAATTCTGATCTTGGAGTTATGGTCAAGTATGAAAAAGGTTTGCAATGTGATGTGACTTGCAGCCACAGTATGAGAAATTAACAGATTTACACCCAGATATAATAAGGATGGGGATGATAGGGGGGGATTTGTGTGCTATCCCCACTATCATTGTAGTTCCCATCATTTCTTAAAACAAAGAAATCATGCACAGTACCTCCTTTACTGATCCAAATACTGATGCAAAAAAGGGAAAGGGGGGAAAAAAGTACAACTGAATGCTGTTTTGCCTAAAACTGTGCCACCAGGGGGGCTTTCTTGAATAAAGGGCATATAAGCGCTGACATTTGATATTCATCGGTGCGGTTGAGCTGTGTTTGCCTGGTCATGCAGACATAACTGCTAGAGATAAATGATTAAGAGCTTTGGGACATGAGGACGGTATAGCTTGTGTGATTTTGGTCTTCTCTGTGTGAATGCTCAGCATAAACACTTTGGTATCTGGTGGTAACCGCTCTCCTGCCACACGGCTGCCTGGTTACCTGCGGGCTCCCTGTCCCCACTGTGAACAACACATCACACAGGTATCCCTTGTGGGAGTGGGAGTGGGTTAAACAATGCCTCTCCCACACTCTCTCTCTTTCTCTCTCTCTCCCTCTTATATGTGAGTGGATGTATATTCACCTACTGTAAAGTATGTGCTCATGTGTTAATGATCAGATGCTTGTAAAGTGTGTGTATCCCTGCGTGCGAGTGTGTGTGTTCTGTCTGACTCACTTTGACAAGCCTGGACCGCAGCCTTGATGTCCTCGTCGCTCAGTATCCCTGCAAATGCCATGGTCCTCTGTAGCTGCCTGAGGGATACAAACACACATGCACGGAGGAAATGCAAAGTGACAGTAAATGAAACTGGTGCAGGTGTTTTCTGCTGTCAGGTAGCAGTCTCTGTCAGATAAGAAAGATTAAGCATAATCATTCCTCTGTGAGTAGTCTTCAGGTATGTCAGTATTGTCAAAAAAGGTTATAAGTTGTACCTTTTAGCAGCAGGACCATACCATTTTGAAAGTAAGGTGCACACATACTAACAAAAGATATAATTTTGCATTGTTTTCTCAGGGAGAGAAATGGATTTTAATCATATAACATGGTTTCAATCACATGAGAATTGCATGGTAATACAATCACATAATAGAGACTTTTCTTCCCCACATAGAAAGTTGTTGCAACTTGAACACACAGAAGGTTGAACATAGTATTTTTTAAATTCCCCCTCTCTGAGATGTAATATATGCCAAGAACTGAGATGCTCAAAAGCACAAGCATGCACAGAACTGCCAGCTATGATCACATAAACAACGGCGTGCGCATGAATTTGCAGAAAGCTTGGTACTCACCGTGCTTTGGCTGAGGTTTGCGCTCTTTGAGCCTATGATGTGCAGATCTCTGCCTCTCTTGCTTTGTGCCTATGAGCCACCGACACTCTCTCGCAGCTTCGTGATCCGGAGTGCAAGAAGCAACCTGACGTATCTGTCCTCAAACCCAGGGAGATTTCCCCCACACCACAGAATGCCCCCTCCTCCTTCATCAGTTAATCAGAGCAGATAATTTTCTCACTCATACAGTTTCACAAACATATAAAAAAAATACAGTAAATATAATTCCAAGTTGATAACCATATTTATAAATGCATTTTTTACCAATGCAAATTATTCATACAATATTTATCCAACTACTTTTGCTTTTACTGCCACAACAACAGCTACTAATGCTATTTCTAATTTTCATATTAATATTGATAAGCAATAACTATATAAAATACAGAAGCAGGTGTGCTCAGGAAATGTAAAACCTGTCAGTGGATGAGATGAATGTGATAATTAGCAGTTATCAGGTTTGTGCATTCTTAATTTTAGTATTAATTATGTCTGGTAATTTTAAAAACCTGTAATAAAGACATTATGTAAACATAACTGTATGCAGTCGTCATATTGTGAGTCTCATTCATGTATAACAATGGGGAAATATGTCGATTTGCTTTTCTGCATTTCATCGTGAAATACTACAATGAGTTTCCCAGTAAATCATTCAATTCAATTCAATCACAGTCAATCATTAAATGCTGCCTGGGTATTTTATGTCTGGCCTTAAATCTATAAATAAATATCTAATATAGACACGTCGTTTTTCCTAATCAGTACTTCGTGCATCACATGGTTGGCAAGTGACTGGATGTAAAATGCTTTCTTCAGCTTTGATAGAAAGCACTGGATTTACATGTCTGATAATAAAGATCGAAGCTGATTGGCTGTGAGTCTCTAACGTGTAGGTATTCCTTGTTGTGATTGGTTTGACTACTTGTCAATTATTTGGAGTTTCACGCCTTATTCCGTGATGTGACGTTGTACAGGAACATGGCGCTTTGGTGGAGAGGTGTTCCATGATAGTCAGGGATATTGATTTATTTACATTAGCTATGTTCATTTTGATAGCATTAAGCTACATGCGCCAAATATGACAGGCCGTGAAAGGTGATCGCTCGTTTTGTCTCTATGGACAACGGAACACTATATTTCGTAGCGGTGTTTGCTGTCGTCAGCTGAAACTGTTAGCATTGACATGCTAGCTGAAGCTAGTTAGCTGGCTAACAGTAAGTCGCTAACGTTAAACAGACAGAAATATGCTTGTTTATGTAGCCAACACTGACGTTGAACGGATTATCAATGATTAAGACACTTATTTTAGCATCCAATCAGCCATTTACTGTTTAGGACGACGATTCCAATTAGCTAACATTTTGTTAGCTAAGCTAGGAGGATGAAGAACCGCCATGGATATGTTTTGTTGCTGGCCAGTGGGATTTTTCTGTCGGCATTCTGTCTGTCTGAAGGTGCCCCTCTACTGTATCCTCACAAATCAGGTGAGACAGCTGACTGTAAGCTCATACACGGCTAAGCTATTGTTTGTTCACTCACTACAATTCTTGTCTATCCAGCTGCTTAGCTAGCAGATGTTCTGTTAGCTAATATTCGCTTGGGTAGCTGTTGCTAATCAGCAGCTAAAAGCTAACAACACAACAAACTGACTGCATTTCCTGCTAACCAGTGAAGTGTTATTAGTGTATGGATACGTGTACTAATTAACTATTGTTTATTTAAGTGTACTGGATGGCAAGTTTGCTTTCTGTCTATACGGCCTGGTATGTCTTTTAATAGTGCTTATAATGGAAGATAACAGCATGTCATTGTCACGACTCAGCTACTTAATAGCAAACTGGTAACGTTGCACACAGACATTACAGTCCTTTACCAGAACTCAGAAATACTCATTAACCTTGTCTAGTTTAAGTGTGATTGATGTTTAACACAAAGAAAGCAGTCTCCGGGTAGCACTGATGTGTCTGAGTTCATATAGTTGAGCCTGCTTTAACTGCAGGTGCAGAGATGTTTAACCTTTCACTGGGTTGGTCCAGTCATTGACATTTAACCAAGTTTATGGGACAATGGAACGGATGGTGGCCTGCCAGCATGGAAACACTGTTTCTTATTCTTTTGTGGTGGCCCTTGACTAGCCTCTTTGATACTGATTGTCGTGTCCTGGCACTTTTCCTACATCAGAGGTTTTGTCACAAGTGTGATGATATGATTATTTTTGGATAAATTAAAGTGTTTTCATGGAAGAAAACAGTTTGCCATATTGTTACTGATTGAAACTGAAACTGATTATATGAAAATATTTAATTCCAGCTGTTTTATTTGGCATACTCAGGTGAGATAGCTGTTTTGTAATTGGTAGTGGATCAACAGAAAATTTAGTTATGACAGTTTTGAAGATCATTAATCACAGAATTCATTTATCAAGAAAAAAAATGTCAAACATTTGTTTGTTGCACCTTCTCAAAGATTGAGTATTTGTATGTTTTTCTCCATTTCACCAAATTTAAAGTATTTTGACTGTTTTCCAAAAAAAAAAGAGGAATTTTCACTGGCATTGGAAATGGCACACTAATTCTAGTAGATGAAGCGATTACAGCAACAATCATTTGTTGCAGTCCTAACGTTCTGGATGCTGTACATCCACTTGCAGACAAGGGAATGGTTTCTGTGTTTTCATTCTGTTTTTGTAGCCTGTCAGATGTAGAAACGCAGGGCCCTTTCGCACCCGCCATAACACTTTTAAGCTTGATTCAAACAAAAATTACAGGTGTAAAACCTCCCCCAGAACACCGTCCGGACTGATCAGCCAAACCTTTTCTGATGAAAAGAGGTAGTCTCGGTTCTTGGTCAGATATAATCATGGCTTCGTTTTTTTCTAGCGTGAAAACATTTTTTCTGGATGCTTTGGACTTTTGGACCAATTATGAAAGTTCTGGGAGGCTATAGTCAGAACCGGAAAATGGAAAAAACAAAGCCACAAAACAAATTGAGCTGTGGCCGCACATCAGGAGAGCAGGAGAGCAGATATTCAATTGACATTTAGTCTTTTGACATTAGTTAGTTGGAGAAAAGCTCAAAAACGCCAACGCCATCACGCCAATGTTAGCTGTATGCCCGTCTACAAAACCAATCAATTGTAAATATAGGGAGATGCAGCTCATGTAGGTGTGTTAGTTAGTGTTGATTTCAGGTGTGAAAAGGCCCTAAGTCACCATCGCCTCTCTTGGTTCAATGTAACCTCCTTTCTTGTGATAAATGAATGGATATACATGTATATGCTGCAGGGAGGGTCAGTAATATGTAACTGTAACACATTCCAAGCTTATCAGCACCAGTCAATGATTAGCAACAGTGATATTTGCTTGATTATCACACAGCGTGCAGTAAAGTTATGTTGCAATATGAGCGTGCTTTTTATGCCTTTATGACATAGCAACCTACACTTTGCCCCACTTCCACAGGCTTTATTTACCAGTGGATAATGATGTAGTACAGTAATACTTAATGTGTTTAAGTGACATGTGCTGTGTTTACACACATCAAACGTGGGCAAACGTAGTTGGAAGCTTTAACAGAAGTTTTAACTGTCGTAACAGCCAGGTGACAGAGCCATGTCCAGTCTGTAAGGCAAGGTGGACATTGACCTTAACCTTCCAATACATTGCTCAGTCATGCAGTTACTACCACGCCAGGATGTAGGAGATGCTGCTTTTACAAAGCAGCCTGTCCTTTATGTTGCTGTCCTTCATACCTCCCCAAACCCAGTTGCTTGTTTCATTTAACATCTTTTACACCAGGCCTTTTTTTGTTTTTGAAAGAAAAATAATATTTTGCATCGTGAGAGTATGTCACAAAGAAAATACATGCAGATTTTGACCAGACAAAATAGCTTTTTTTTAATTGTTTTAACAGTGGAACCATTGCAAATTTATATTGGAATTGACTAAGCACAAACTTGCATATATGGGTCCTGACAAGTGCAGTCATAAGTACTGGCTGCCTCAGATCCCTGGGTTCTTCATTTGATCAATGAGGCTTAGTGCTAGCAGACAGACAAATCTTAGCCGAACCAAAACATGTCAGCCAGACAATGCCATCCTTCATCCTGCGTGTAACTGAAAGTACAGACATCCACTGTTGTGCACATTGGTGGGTGAAATCTGCAAAAATGGGTCAGCTCCCCCTCTGCGTGAATGCCTACTGAAATATGCAGTGGAACTGAAATAAGACCTGGCAGCTCCCTGCTGTATTGGTCCCAAAAACCAGTTGAGTCATTTGGTGGTGCCTGCCAAGTCATAATATGAACCCATGACTCAGATAAGGCCTAACTGAGGAGAACTGATCCCATGTAGAGCAGCCGTGACCCAACTCCTGTTTTTCCTATCTGACTGCTGCTGCAGCCTGTCCAGGAGTCCTGAACTGCCTGGAACCCTGTTGCTCTGCTGAAACAGACTGGAGGTGTTTGTATCAAAAAAGCTGCCTGGAATTACAGCCAAATGTTTTTCACAGGATTGTTGTGAAATTAGACTTTGGCTTTATTAAAGCCAATTAGAATTCTCTTTTTGAAGTGACAGATATTAAGATGTTATTATAGATGGAGGAAGTGTATTGTGAAAAATGGGATCACATGATATATGTTGGAACTGACTTGGACAGGACAACTCAGTGTTGGTTTATCATTAGCTTGCTTGTTATCTCATGGAAATTCTTTCCAGTCTGGAATTATGAAACTTATGTATTTCATATCAGGATGGTCTTGCATGTATGACTTAGGGGAAGACGTAAGTCATCAATATTCATGGAGATTTACCTAAACTGTAGAGTACCTGTAGCTCTGAACCTCACAAGTTCAACTAATAACTCATATAAAAGTGGTGATTATATCCAAATACAGATTTAGACCAACTAAATTTGATTTATGAATGTATGCTAAGCTACTAACTGTGAGTCTCACTGAATATACAGAGTACTGAATTTGCCCCCCCTTGAGAATCAGTGAAGGCTTATGTTATGTTTTGATTAATTTCTCTTCCATGGAAGGTTTTTACTACTCTTACTTTAGATGTATTAGGGAAAACCTGACCAGCAGTGTTTCTGGGACATCGCAGTGTTTTTGTTTGTTTACCTTTGTTCACCTATTGACACTGTTTGTTCTATCCAGGCAATCCTCTGGATTACTCTCTATATATTTTCTTCCTCCTGTGCTGTGGATATGACGTTTCTTGTAGTATGACCTGTCTGGAGACGTGTCAAGTGCTGACTCATAGTCATCTTAAATGATTGAAAATATTGTGTAGTCTGGTTTTTATTATTGCAGGTTGCACAGATTAAGCCTGCTAGGTTTGTCTCCTGTTCCTTCCATTTACAACTGTACCTCAAAGGAATTGTGTATAACATTCAGTAGCTTATATAAGACCCCAATGTTGATGATAGATTGCAAGGTAGGAAACACATTTTACGGTTGTAAGTACACACCTGCATTCAGAGCTACATCCACTGGACCTGTGTCCTGACTATGGAGCCGTTTAATCTTTAACTCCACTTCTCATCAATATTTCACCACAGAGACTGTGTCTCTATTGCAATCTTAAGCACAGAGGAGAGGTTTATGCCAGTAACCCTGTGGAAACAGCCATCATTTAATAATGGGTAAAATATCAGTGTTTCATGTATTTCAGCTATGTACAGTTTACATCACACTGTATCCTTAATGACTTTTCTTGAAGGCTGAGTTGCCTGTGGTGTCTTTTAGTTCGCATAATGAAGAGTTGTAATGGTACATTCACAGTTTGACATGTATTTCAGTTTTGGGGTCACAGTTCAGTATGTTTTCAGAGCAGGAGGGGAAACTGAAAGTACAATGATGCAAGACACAAGATTAAACCATCCTGTCTATTTTTGTCTGTGATAGCTGGGTGTACTGCCGTAGACATGAAATCAGTCTCATTCATGGCTAACGCTTTGGATCATATCTAGCAGGCCCCCAGGAGAGAAAGTGATTGCTGCTCATCTAATCTGCACACTGACAGCCTGTGCTCTCTGGATACACAAGTGTTTCATCTGACCAGACCTGACGGGTAGTAAGAACAGCCTCTACAAATTCTTACCTCAGGTTCATTTCCGGACAATATTTTATTCATAATTTGGGGCAAGGCAAGACTTGATGCTAGATTAATTTGTTCAGCCCTGTCACCTTTGACAATGGTATGGTCATTGTTTTAGGCCATGTCCATGTGGATGAATCTAAAATCATTGTTAACATGTAAAGACAACATACATGCACACACCAGTGTTTCAGCTTTCAGCATCTGCCACACTGAAATGCCAAAATGGTAGAAAAATAGCTAAATCTGTTCTTCTTTCCTCTCTTCCTGTTTGCAAACAATAACATTATTCATTAAAGATATCATCTGGTGGGGAGTGTGACTGACACATAGCAGTTTCTCTGCTCGGTGTCAGTTTTATAAGGCAGAACACACAGTTTGGCATTTATTTGACTTTCTATTTCTTTTGACATGTGCATGCATATAAAATAGATTTATCAAAAAGGGTAGCTCAGGATCACGATAATTCCTGTGCTGCGCTAAGTGTTGATCATTCATTTTGCAATTTTATGCTTGTGAGATTTAGATGCAACACAAAATTAGATTTTTTTTTTTTTTTTTTTTACATTGGAAGACCAGTGTCCAAGCAAACATACTTTGACGTCATTTGGAGCTTTAACTGTAACGTGGGACCATTTTTAGATTGATCCCATCTGGATTAACACAGTTTATACATTGAAAAAAATGTTCCAGAGGGCTCAGACCTTTTCTGCTCAGTCATATTCTTTTTCTCCTTCATGTGCAAATGTGAAAACATGGGACAACTAGAAGTAGGTTTGCAGTCTGGATGTATTCAGCACCCACTTTCATCTATCAGGATTTTGTAGTTCAGCAGAAGGAGACTCAGTAGGTGTTGATTCTCCCTCTAGCAGACAGGATGTACCTGACAAGCTGTGACCAGTGGGAGACAGAATAAACACAGGAGGGGGAATAGGGAGGAGAGTCTCGTACAAATTCTCACTTGTGTTTCAGTACACACTCTCTCTCATACACACACACGCACACATAATGCCATATCGAGATGTTGTGGGCTGAGATTATGTTTACATTTATTGCAGTGTGACGTGACATAGTGAAATTAGCTTCACGTAGAAGCGACTGTCTTGTTTTGACTGTTCACTCACATGCAGCAGTGACTCCAACAGACAAAAGTGACCTTTCAGATGAGCTGCTTAGAAATGAGCAGTGACATTTGGGACAAGGTGGACATGTAGTAAAGAACACGGTGACAGGCTCACACTTACTGTCAACAAAAGGTTGAGTTTTTGTCAGACAGAAACTGGCTTCTTACATAAATATGACAATCTTCCAGTACAGGGAGAACATGTTACCAAATCTGGCCTTGTTTATGAACAATATAATTGAAATTCATTTGATATCACTGACTTATTTCAAAACATTTGTATATGGTTTTGCAGCCTACTTTACCTCAGCTGTGTGCGTGCATGTGTGTGTGTCAGCATTGGTGTCGTGAGAGAGCAGCTGAGCAGCGCAGTGGGAGGGGTTGCAAGGCTGCCGTCAGCCCTCACACTCGAACTGCTGGGCCAGCGGCGTCCACACCGGCACAGGCTCACACCTGCTGTCACTGCTGCTGCACCATCAGCTGCTTATCAAGCAACGATGGCCCCCACAGCCGTCTCTTTGAAAGGCTGATTAGGGATAGAGGTTGGTTGATCTGGTCTGAGGAGTCAAAACTATTGTCACATCATGTTTGCAGAAATTGTGAACCTTGAAAAAAATAATCACTGTTTTGACTCTTTATACCATCAGATGATTGTATGTCTTGCATAGTGTTACATCTTGACATTTCTTCCCTCCTTGCTGGTTAAAGAGAGCAGAAGCTCAAGGAGTTTCATTGTAAGAGCACTGTGCAGTTTATTTTTGCTGTCAAGGTTTTATTGTGGGTGTATTTAAAAGAAGAGCCAGTACACCTCTGGTGTGCTGTATTACTGTCAAACACACTTATGTTTATGCTCGTGACAAGGCTGTCAGGTGCCTTCTTTCATTCTCTTCCAAATTAATTTTGAAGCACAGCTATAAATGATTCAGCATAGTTTGTATTTTCTGTTCTTATTCCTCCTTCCAGGTTGTCTGTCTGTGTATCCCTTCATCCCATTCTTGCCTTGAGGAGTTTCATATTTGGCACAGACATGACTCGAGGATGAACTTATTAGATTTTGGTGTTCAGAGGTCACTGTGGCCACATGTTTTGGCCATAACTCATGAATTCATGCATTAATTATTACACAATTTCACACAAATGTCTCACAGGATAAAATGATGACGTGATGACATTTTATATCCAAAAGGTCGAAGGTCAGCTTCACTGTTGCAAAATGTTCTGCAAAAACCAGCCTGGCCATTATTCAACACTGTAACTCAGGAACAGAAGGGGGCATCGTGACCATATTTCACATTTGGTCTGGCACTGAATTGGTGTCACTGTTGTTGGGCGTCCACCTTGAAAATGTGGCGATTGTATAGATCCTCAGGTTGAAGATGTGTGTGAAGCATCCACGTTTTACAACTTGTAGCTTCTGTGCAGCAGCATCCATATTTGAAGCATTATAGTCCATCACAAGTTCATTGGTTCTGCTGATATTGAGCTTCGGGTGATTGTCGTTGCACCATGTGATGAAGCTCTGTATCAGTCCTCTGGAAAAAGTTTCTATTTGATATGGTGATAACTTCCATATTGCCAAACAAATGCACTTAATGCATGTCATTCATTTTCCTTTAAGTTATTCACTACATGTATTATATGAGTCTGGGCAGACATAGATGTAATGCAACTTGACTGGTTGGTAATTCTTGTTCTCATTTCAGGTGGAAGCACAGGAGACACCTTGTCTGTGTCTCTCTGCCTTTCTCTGGTGGTGTCGCTGACGGCGCTTGTGGCCTTGGTGGTGTTACTAGTGAACTGTGTGACCTGCTGCAAGGAGAGGGAGATCAACTTCAAGGTGAGAGTCCCAGCAGGCAGGTAGCCAGACAGACACAGCTCCACCTGCTCCCATGTGGGCCACACCTAATGAATGCAGAGGAGCGATGGATTGTAATGGACAGCGTCTTCAAATTTAGAGTCTGTTGCGAAAGATGTGCAATGTAGTAACCCTGTTTTTATCTACGCCTGATTTTTGTTGATGTAGGAGTTTGAGGACCACTTTGATGATGAGATTGACTTCACTCCACCGGCAGAGGACACACCCTCTATGCAGTCCCCAGCTGAGGTGTACACCCTCGCCGTGTCCCCTGTGGCCCTGCCTGGACCCCCACATCTCCAACCCCCTGCCCGCATCACAGGTCAGCCACATGCACACTCAAAGCCAAATAAATGTATGTGTGCATAGACATACGAATGACACATATTTTTTGAATGACTGGATTTTATTATTTTTTTCTTTTGTGTGAGGGACCATTTTCTTTTTTTTTTTTTTTTGTATTTGTAGTGTCTATTTCCATTTTAAATCTTTGATAACTACGGAAAATATATGGAACATTGGTGTGTTTTTTGTGACATGCTGTATTTGGGACATTGTCATTGTCATCTTAAGCACCACCTGATATTATATGTCACTGTGGTGATTTCAATTAGTCAGAAGTTTGGACGCACCTTTTAAAAATCACTTGAGCAACAAATGATCCGGGTGAAAACTTGTTAATTAACTTTGCTTCATGGTTGGTTTCACAGATGGATCCACCGGCTTCCAGGTAGCACGTCACAGCTTGAGTTACATCCAAGAAATTGGCAATGGCTGGTTTGGCCAGGTAAGATTGGTTTTATTTTAGTAAATGAAAACAGAAAATGTTAGATTAAGGGAAGGTTTGGTTCAATATGTTTATTCTTTACTGCCTTTAACCAGAGTGCTGAAGGCGGCTGTCTGTGTCATCTGTGCTAGGGACCGATATACTGTCTGCTCCAAATCTGTTATAACTGAAGGTTTATTATGCACATGCTCTGTTTCCCTGTTTTTGCTGCTTATTCTGTGTCTCATCTTAAGGTGGACAAGTAAATACACATGTTCTTCAGATATTCCTCAACCTGCCCATTTTTCAAATCTGTTGCTTTTTTCAGCCGTTTTCTCTGCTGTTCTTTGCATCCCTTGACCTCTTTAAACAGGTTGCAGATTTATAGTTGTCATATATTCACAGGTCCTTCTGAGTGAAATCTACACAGATCCAGGTGGAGCCAGAGTGGTGGTGAAGGAGTTGAAAGCTAATTCAAGTGCCAAGGAGCAGAATGATTTCCTACAGCAAGGGGATCCATACAGGTAAACACTCTAACCCCCTTGACTAAGGCTGTTTTTCAGATATTTTAAATCAGGTGACCAATAATTGAAGTATTTACTATTGATTGATTAATGATTGTATTTTGTCTGTGGAGGGATATGCATACAGTGCATGTGGACAAAAATAGCGATATGACATCCCAGTAACTCTTGCAGCACCCTCTGCCTTTCCTCTCACACACTGCATTAGACTTCATCTCCTTTCAAATCTTACCGATATTATTTTAAGGTATTATTTTTGCAGTCCTAATTAACATCAGTATTAACAGACTTATTTTATTATTATTTGTTTTTTTGTTATTTTGTCTACTCAGAGTGCTGCAGCACCCAAACATCCTCCAGTGCCTGGGACAATGTGTTGAGGCTATTCCCTTCTTGCTCGTCTTTGAGTACTGTGAAATGGTGAGTGGCCACAAAATATACCATCAACCCCCTTTTCAATGAATTATAGCCAAAATTAATGAGATTACATAATATTCATGGGAATGAAACTGGTGTACTAAAAATATGCAATTTTGTGCTAATATAATATGCAGTTTTTGTGTACATGTGCAGAGGTATTGAGATATAGTCTATTTACTACTTGCTATCTCATCCTTTCTTCATTTAGAAGGCTTTAATAATTGAGAAATCTGAGAATTAGCTCTGTTAAGCTCACAAATTCACAGGGCAAGACCCTTTAAATACTGTCCAGCACTCATGCATAGCTGAGTTGCCCTATTGACCATCTGGACTGAAAGCCTACTGTCTCAATCTCAAATTAGTCCCACTGTTCATCTTCACATATTGAAGTGACTCAGACTCCATCATGGCAATTGATTTATTCACTGTTTCTCTATCTGTCCTTGGTGGGCCAGGCCCTGACTGCTGGTAGCTCCCTTCTCCTCTCCTCCCCTCCCCCTGCTGAAGTTGCATAGCTAGTCTAAGCCTGGGACTTCTCACATTCCCACCTCACCCAGTAAAGCAACAGGCTCCATTTACACTCCTCTGGTGTCAGCTCCGCCAGTTGCTGTGTTTGTGCATTTTTATAGGTAGCACCTTGTGTGTGCTGGAGACTGTTGAGTTCAGTCTAAAGTAAACTAAGCTGTTCCTAAAGAAAACCTCTGGGGTGCTCAGTGACGAATAAGAGAAGACGAAAATGTTATTCTAAAAATATACACCACCTTCCTGTCTATTTAGTAACCAAGAAAATAGACAAGGCTGCACATTTTATTGCAGTCCAACCTGTCATACATGCTAACTCTCGGCCAGAGAGATGTTGATTCAACATTTGAGGCTGTAGTTTGTTGTGGCAATAGCACTGAAAAGTGTTTCCAGTTCTGTTTCCTCATGTTCATACAAATGGGAGCAAAAATATTAGAAACACCTTAAAATGTTTTAAAAAAAGAAAAAAAAAGTGATGTAATCCATCAAAGTACAGCCTCAAAACACACCTTACAATTGAGTCAGCATTCATTTAAGTTAAGTGGTCCCTGCAGGCCACTTGTGTTTGTTATATTTGTTGACTCCCAGTTAGACTCCATAATTATGCTGCATCTACCAATTAATTTCATTATTCTTTGAAGCTGCTATAAGGAGTATTTTTATAATGATAACTGACAACGTAAAAGTGGTTGCTCATGGTAATGAACCTTCAGGGAATTATCACCCGAATCCGCAGTTCCCCTTGTCTTTAAGGAGCTGTTGTGTTTCCGCTCATTGGTTAGTCTGGTCCATAACTTTTCTGTTTTGGTTCACTCTCACAGCGCTTACAACCCTGATTCCAAAAACGCTGGGACACTGTTAAAACATAAATCAAACAGAATGTGATAGAAAGACAATACATTTAATGTTTTTCATTCATTTTTATAAATACACTCACTGGCCACTTTATTAGGTACACCTTGATAGTACCGGGTTGGACCCCCTTTTGCCTTCAGAACTCCCTTAATCCTTTGTGGCATAGATTCAACAAGGTACTGGAAACATTCCTCAGAGAGTTTGGTCTATATTGACATGATAGCATCACGCAGTTGATGCAGATTTGTCGGCTGCACATCCATGATGCGAATCTGCCGTTCCACCACATCCCAAAGGTGCTCTATTGGATTGATATCTGGTGACTGTGGAGGCCATTTGAGTACAGTGAACTCATTGTCATGTTCAAGAAACCAATCTGAGATGATTCGAGCTTTATGACATGGAGCGTTATCCTGCTGGAAGTAGCCATCAGAAGACAGGTACACTGTGGTCATAAAGGGATGGACATGGTCAGCAACAATACTCAGGCAGGCTGTGGCATTGAAACGATGCTCAATTGGTATTAAAGGGCCCAAAGTGTGCCAAGAAAATATCCCCCACACCATTACACCACCACCACCAGCCTGAAGCGTTGATACAAGGCAGGATGGATCCATGCTTTCATGTTGTTGACGCCAAATTCTGACCCTACCATCTGAATGTTGCAGCAGAAATCGAGACTCATCAGACCAGGCAACTTTTCAATCTTCTATTGTCCAATTTGGTGAGCCAGCGCAAATTGTAGCCTCAGTTTCCTGTTCTTAGCTGACAGGAGTGGCACGCTGTGTGGTCTTCTGCTGCTGTAGCCCATTTGCCTCAAGGTTCGACATGTTGACATCAGAGATGCATACCTCGGTTGTAACCAGTGGTTATTTTAGTTACTGTTGCCTTTCTATCAGCTCGAACCAGTGTGGCCATTCTCCTCTGACCTCTGGCATCAACAAGGCATTTTCACCCACAGAACTGCCGCTCACTAGATATTTTCTCTTTTTCCACCATTCTCTGTAAACCCTAGAGATGGTTGTGTGTGAAAATCCCAGTAGATCAGCAGTTTCTGAAATACTCTGACCAGCCCGTCTGGCCCCAACAACCATTCCACGTTCAAAGTCACTTAAATCACCTTTCTTCCCCATTCTGATGCTCAGTTTGAACTGCAGCAGACCGTCTTAACCATGTCTACATGCCTAAATGCATTGAATTGCTGCCAGGTGATTGGTTGATTAGAAATTTGTGTTAACGAGCAGTTGGATGGGTGTACCTAATAAAGTGGCCGGCGAGCGTATATGCTTATTCTGAATTTGATGCCAGCAACACGTTTCAAGGAGCGACAAAAGATTGGGAAAGTTGTGGAATGCTCACTTAGATTATACACAGCGTCCCAACTTTTTAGGAATCGGGAGTTGTGTATTGTTGTTTTGGCCACATAAGGCAGCTGTTTTCAGTGAGCACCAAAAGAGACAGATATTTCTGGTAGAGACCAAAACAGAGCTATAATAGAGTGAATATTAGACTTATTTGCCAGGTGGCCACAGGTGTGACTCCAAGTGAATGAAATGTTGCCCTGTAACTGCTGCATGTTCAAACAATTAACTGTTTGCCAACAAGTTCATCATATAAACTGACAAGGTGATGATATATCAATGTTGTGTTTACAACTGCTGCCCCCACGTGGCCAAAACATTAGTTATGGCAGGTTTAACCTATAAAGTCTATTTATAGTCTATTTATAGGTATTGAGTAGTATTGACTGATCATTTACTCTATCATATATCAAACATGAGAATTTCTCATCATAACTCATGTTGTAGGATTAGTCTGACCACAGTCAGAAAAACCCAAATATTAGATTTAAAATGGAAGTGGAGTGTCTTTTCACATTTATGAATCAGCACCACTAACGAGTAACTAGAGCTTCAAAAATCACCACAGAGTTGAATTAAAATTCTTCTTTGACAGTGACAACAACCACTCAGTGTTTGCTCTTCACTTTTCATCTCTACACGAGTGTGCTGCTCAATCCGATGACCCTTGTCCTAGTTGGGCAGCGATCGTTCTTGTGTGTGTCTTTCTTTGAGTGTATCAAACCCAGGTGTGTTTGGGTGCACAAGCGGGGCACGGGTCCGCCCACTTACTGCTCGATGCCAGGATACAGGATGTCCTTTTTGCGGTAGCCATAAATGAGTTGGCACAAGCTGAGCAATAAAGTTTGACTTCACAGTTGTTTTAGAGTGAAACGTCACATTCATTTGCTGGATTGAAATCTGTGTCTGTTAATGTATTGGTTACTTGTGTGCAAATGTGTCTGCACGCTCCTTGGATGTTGAGCAACATTTTATTTGCTTGCATGAAAAAGGAAATGTATTTCTACTGCTTAGGTGACGCAAATGCTTTGAGTAACTCTACCCCCACCTTCCTTTCCCTTTTCTCCGACCTGGTAAAGTGCC
This sequence comes from Chelmon rostratus, assembly GCF_017976325.1. Lineage (NCBI taxonomy): Eukaryota > Metazoa > Chordata > Actinopteri > Chaetodontiformes > Chaetodontidae > Chelmon > Chelmon rostratus. Next base: position 12,740,096 of record NC_055674.1, on the reverse strand, counting down.
CAACAAGGTCCAGTTTGACTCTTGTTGCCAGACATTGCATAACTTTGTTGGGCCGGGGTATTGTCAGCTGCCCAGTCCTGCTGGTGTCGTGGCATTGTGGTCTTTCCCAGCCAGCTCTAGTAACGAGTCTGACAGGAGATGGAAATGAGTCAAGGTGAATGACTTATCACAAGTGTGTGTGAGTCATTAGGGAAGATAGCGTGATGAAGACCTGGTCCTGTTTGTTGAAGGTGATAATGTGTGAGGGTAGCACAACTGAGTGATGTCTATGCTCGCTATCCCTTGCTTATTATTATGTTATCTCAAGTGGAGTCTTGCCTTACACAATACATGTTTATACATGTTTCAAAATCTACAGTATAAGTTCCATTTGCGCTACTTGAAACTGTAAAGTAAACAAGTGTTGAACCTGCTTTCATGTTGGACTTAAAGTCAAAGAGAACTTGTCAGTGGCCTCTTACTACTTCAGGACATGTCAATCATTCCCTTGATGCCGAAACATGAAATATGACACTGCAGCTGCGCAGTGGACACGAATCCCAAAAAGCCAATGTACTGTGACGTCCACTCTGACAGCCTGGTGATTGATGGTGGTTTTTCCGTCCCATATCACCCGTGCCGGGTAACCCTGACTCAAAGCATTTTAGACATCAAAATACATCAAGCAACTGGTGCAGGGGCCACAGAATGTCACATACCGTAGTGTGAGTGACAGCTTCTAATGCATGGATCTCCTGCCTGGTGCCTGGCCAGGACGTTAGTCAGACCCTTCTCCGGTTCAGGGTCTCAAACATGAGCCAGCTGACTTTTGGCTTTCGAAAGTCGTTGATCTCCTTCATTTATTATGGTCGTTAAAGCGGCAATCCTCACGGTGTCATGGAAGTGCTCTCTATGCTACTGTCATGGCATTTATTAAGTTGTATTTTACTGACCAGGCTCTTCCCACAGGCGTATTGAGCATTGTAATTTACCTTGTGGGTCAAGTTGTCCTTATGTGATTGGTGTCCTTTTTGACTTCTGTAGACTAATTGATTTTATTCATGGTAACTCATCCTTTAAGTCAGCGTTGATCTAACAGAGGCTGTTGGCTACTCTGTTGGTGGCTCCGAAAAACCATTTTGTGCAATCTTTGCACCTTTAAATGCTTTATCCTTTTTTTCATTTCTTTTTATGGCCCATTTGCTCTGTTTAGCTTACAGGTAAAAAAGCCAACAGTATTCAGAATACAGCCTGCTTTTAATGTCCACTATGAGCATGACGAACAACAGCTTGAATTGTTTTTTTTTTTTTTTTTTACGTAACTCAATCATGTGGCGTCTGAGCCACACACCAATCTGTGCACTGGGAACTTGGTATGTTCTTGTTTTTTCATGTATCAGACACAAGGCCTAATTGTTTTGGCCTTTGGCAGTTAATGTTGTTTCATTAACAGCGCTGGATTCTCCCCCTGAAACCCAGACCTAATCACCTGCTGCCAAGCCTTCACAAATAAAGACAGCCAGAGAGGGTATCACTTACCATACATTGAATATAGATCTTCTCTGAAGACTGCTTCTCAGAGCTGTGTGCATGTCCCCGCGTGTGTGCACGTTTGTGCACGTGCGCGTGTGTGTGTGCGTGCGTGTGTAGGGGTGAATGTATTTGAAGTGAACCATGTTGCTTATGTAAGACAACTGGTCTAAGCTGCTTGTGGAGCGATAGCTCAGGGAAAAGTAAACACGCAGACACACAAACACAAACTTGCACGCTCAGTAACTGCATGTGACTTGACATTTTTAACAAAAGCGCCTCATATATTATGTGACTCTGGTGTGTGTGTGTGTACAGTATGTTCTTAGTAGCTCATTCCTTAGGGGATCTCCGTTGTTCTAATCAGAAATCTTTTTCACTTTACTCTGTGGTGATCTGAAAAGCACTCCTAACTTAAGAGGCCCTTTGCGTTCACATTTTAGAAGTCGGAGTTAAACATTCGCTTAAATTTTAACTATTTCAGGTTGTAGCAAAGCTTTGTCCTGCTTCCCTCACGGGACACCTTGTTCTTGTCGCCCCTCCACTCGTGTGCTCGAAAACCCAACTGGATACAAGCACAGTTTATTTCACCTGACCTGAGCTGGACTCTTTTATTTATAAATCTCTGTGACACAGCATAGAGGTCCATTAAGCAGCGTTACCCTTACATGGTCTTCTCACACATCAGCAGTGAGAAGTGCTGAGGAGACAAGAACAGGAGAGTCTACTGCCCCTGTGTGGCGCTCTCTGCACAGTGCATTGAACTAGAACCACTTGTTAAATTTCTCCTATTGCTGTAATACAAGTAAGATTCTTCTGAAATTATTGGATGTTTACATTTAATACTGATGAGCTAATACAGCTATGTGTGTTTGTGTGTCCCTCTTTGTGTGTGTGTGTTTGCAGGGAGATTTGCGGGGCTATCTGTCTCAGCAGGATTGGATGTTCAGAAACGCTGAGTTGCTGCAGCTGCAGAGGATGGCCTGTGAAATCGCCGCTGGTGTCACTCACCTTCACAAACATAACTTCCTGCACAGGTAGCACTTCAGAATTGCAACACTTTGCAACTGCAAATTTCTCTTTGGTGATTAATTAAGTATCTATCTATCTATCTAGCTATCTATCTAGCTATCTATCTAGCTATCTAGCTATCTATCTAGCTATCTAGCTAGCTAGCTAGCTATCACTAAAGCAAGCTCAAAGGTTTTAGACCCACTAAGCTAAGCGTCGGGTTTCTAATAACACTTCACCTGTCAAAGAAGACAGCTGCTGTTTAGAGTAACGCTCACTCTCTCAGCGCCAGCCACACACAAAAACATTGCAATTACATATTTAATTTACCCACCTGAGCTAACAATACATTTAATTTTCTGACCTTTGTCCCATACATTTGAACTGCTCTTGTGTAGTGCAACTTAAATGATGTAATTTTGGTGTTGAGGTTTTTAAAGATTTAAATAGGATGGCATTTAAGTCGAAGATTTGACTGAAATTTCATATATGTAACACATTCCAATGTTGCATCTTGTCAACACATAACATACAAATGAATGTTTGTGTCCAGAATGTTTGGATCAAGGCATGCTAATACAGTCTCCATGGTATATGATTAATATAGAGTAATTGTACTCAGTATGTAATATCACTTGATAACTGTATACCCACAAACATCCTATAATATGATTGTAAAGACAGGTCAACTAGTCAGTCCTTGGAGTACCAGTGTTCTCCAAAAAAGGTGTGTACAGCAGAGAGGCTGTGCTTCATTTTCTTTTTTACCCTCACTGGATGTCTGACTACTAGCAGCCAGTAGGGTACAGGGGGTGTTGGGAACGTGTGGCTCGGGGGTAACATACGATGCTCAGCTCATCAGCTCTATTTTGCATGCTCAGAATAAGCTCAGAGAGTTCAAATTACACAGCTCCCATGCATTGCCACAGTGTCAGCTGTCCGCTGCCAGAGGGATATGATGATTCCGCTCTTTGCACGTAAAAGGATAGCCTCATATTGGGCCTTGTGTTTTAATCCTTGTTACAACTTAAAGGGATTCTACAAGCTTCCCTACATGTGGCGAATTTAATATACAATTGTACGTCTGTAGCATTTTTGTTTTAAAGCGACAAAAATTTTAAAAGTTGACTCGAACTGAATGATTCAGACTGCAGCCACATGCTGGCATAATTGAATATCTGTTGACGGTGCAGCACCACAGACACAAAACCCTCAGGGCTGTGGGGGCTGATATCCAGAGCTGAAACCTTTAGAATGCAAGCGTAAGAGTGGTGCAGCAAAAGAGCAAAACACATACTGCTCTGTCTGTGTGCATGAATATACTCTCATTGAGAAATGTGGATCAAATTTATTTTCAGTGACTGCTCAGTGTGTATTTTCCGTAGAAATAGTGCCAAGTTTGAGATTTTCTTTTTTCTTGTCTCTTGGACTTTGGATTGTCAATAAGAGCCATGTTTGAGAGTAGTCACTGCGTTTTAAAAGTCTTGGTCTGCAACCAGGAACTTTTTTGTAACTGTAACTTTTTAACAGTTTTCAAAAGCTTATATTTAGCCCATGTGTAGTCAAATCCTAGTTCTCAAACATAATTTGGCAAACACTAATTAAGCCTGAGTCACAGCTTCCAAGTTTTGCAGAATGTGAGTTATTCTAGTGCTCATTCAGAGCATCACATTAGCACAGATTCATGTGATATCACAGAATGTTTTTCCTGTTTCTGAGTGTGTGAAGGTTTGAGGGTTGAGGTCACGTCATACCTTCGATGAACAGTTGGTGGCCATATTGTCGCGCTGGAACATAAACCCTCTTCAACAAAGCAAGAAAACATGGAACTCCTCTGGAGTGCTGACTGATACCTCTCTCTTGCCAACATGTAGCTGATCCTGCGCAGGCAACCAACAATTGAAACACCACCACTGCCTCACTATTTCCATCACCATGTTTGACAGGAGGTTTTATTCATGGTGGCGTAACTTGTTATTTGGATGTCCAACTGTAAATTCTGACCTTCTTTCACTCTTCAAGAGCAAAATTTCAGTTGTTTGGCCTGCGGTGGATGTTTTGACTTGCTTATGACCTACTTTTTTCTTAAGTTTCCCCTTTTAATGGAGGATAAATTGTATAGATTTTAAGAATAAAAGCTATTCAGGAAGGCTCTTAGCCATTAAATCATATATTCATCATTAATTAGTCACTATGTAATATGTACTCAAACACTAAAACTGCTCACTGTACTTCAGGAGCATATGTGTTAATATTTTGAATCAAAAATGTAGTGTGATTACTGTCGCTACCCTTTCTGAAAATATCCATTTCTCACTGCTGTGTTACTGTATGTTGAGCCCTCGGCCAACAGCAGAGGAAAGGGGACCGGAGAGTTTAAAATAAGTCTTCATTTATCTTACAGTGGCTTCAGTGGGCCTGACAGTATCCGGGCCACGTACATGCTGGAACACTGGTGTCAGCAGTGTTTGTTGTTAGGTTGGAACTTGCGCACAGGGAAACCGTATGGCTGCTTAATGTGCAGAGAGAGAGCCACAGAGCGTCTTACGCCCTCTTCTGGCACCCCCACTGAACATTTGCAGAGCCTGTGTTTCCCTCTAGAAACTATATCCTGCTGCTGTATGTCTGCTGTGAGTCAGGAATAGCCCCTGTTTGAGTCTTGTTGCAAGGTGAACACCAGTGGCCAATGACAGAGGAAGAATTTCCTATAGTTGCCAAAGTCATTTGTGATCCTTGCCAGACTCCCTTGCCCTTGATTCTTGCGAGGTAATCTTAGTCTTTAAGGTTAAGAGCAGATAAGGATTCCTTGTTGATCTTTATAACATTGATTTTGTTGTGACTTCCCCCTGGTCTTTGCCTTAACGTTGCTTTATAGACACAAATGACAATACACAGTCAATTGAAATTGACTAGCTGGGGCAAAAACAGGCATCAGCTGAGGATTTTCACTCCAGCCATGATCACAAACTTGCCTGCAGGCTTCATAATCACTGATGATTTGGTAACTGTGAATTTGAAAAGTATCTAATCCATCCCCGTGTGTCATTCTGATATCTTTCTGTGTGCTCCGACAGTGATTTGGCTCTGAGGAACTGCTACCTGACCGCAGATCTTACAGTCAAAGTAGGAGACTATGGAATCGGACCCTACAGATACAAAGTAAGCATGAACCTCAATTTCAGACCTTTTCTACAGAGAGATTTTGTTAATTTCATCAGTACTGTGTGGAATTGCATTCTCTTATCAACACCAGGGGCTAGTTATACAATTATGCTGTACATTAGGCTGGTTTAAGACCATTCATAGTTTAACTTTTAAATAAGACTTGATTCAATCAAACTTTTCATGGCTGACACTAATAAATAATAATAAAATGTTATTTGAAATTGCTGGTCTAATACAGACTACCAATGGTAATCCAGTATGTCTACCTGTGTCTCTTTTTATGTGGTCACTAAACTGAGTGCATTAAGAAATAGCAAATGTCAGACAGATTAGAAACTCCATTGCATGGAAAAAATATCCAAAAGCATACCATATGACTTCTGTTCGTTCTCTTTGCTTGTAGCATTTTAACACAGCCCCCAGTGTCTGCTAGGTACTAGCCACCCAGTGCTATAACGTAAAAGCAGCTCGACTGCACATCGAGTCCCACCGAGGTTAACTGCGCCATCTGATGTCTTTGTGGAGCAAGAGGGAAACGTGTGATGTGTCCAACTGGGCATCCGTGATGAATTAGGCAGTGAAAATAATCCTGCTTGTTTTGCCTAATTTATTTTCTTTTTTCCTGATAGGAAAATCATGCTGTTAATAATAAATATTGTCAAGTACACAGAAGAGACAATTAATTTGAGCATCTCTACTGTTGGATGAATTTATGCTTAAAAAGTTAGCCACCTCACTCCAGACTATCTTATAACAACACACTGCTGTGTTGCCAATATGGATCCTAGTCAGTGGTTTGATTAAAAAAAGTCAAGCAGTTTAGAAGGGAAATGTTTTTTAGACCACAGACCACCATCTTTTTTGTTTGAAAGAGCCTTAATTTACTTAATTCAACAAATGAGTTAAGAACTGCTCCACTTTGTGCAACTGATGAACTTAAGTTGCCTTTTTGACATCTGGCTATTTGAGCTGAAGTCAAAGTCTATCTTTGTGCAACAAGCTCCAGATGACCTGAGAAAATAAACCCTCTTCATCGTGCAGGTGTTTGCCTTTTAATCAGCTGTATATTTCACTGAAGAATTAAGATCGTCTTCGCTTGTAAGTTGACACTCTGCAGATGTCCTCAGGCAGTTCTGTCTCCTGGATTCTTTAAATACTGCTCATCCGTCAGTTTGGCTGTCTGAATTTAATACTCATAAGATAAGGTCACCCACTGAATCTATTTCTGTAAAGAATGAGAGAGGCCAAGTGAGAGTGCTGCCTCAGTGAGAGCTAATAAACAACAAAATTCCTAGTAGTGAAGAGTGCTTTTTCAGGGTGGTGGTGGTGGTTCCAGAAAGTTATGTCTTGTTAAAGTATCAAATATGTGTTTTTTTTTTTTCTTTTTCTTTTAAACAATGTGGCTATAGGAGGATTACATCATCACAGAGGATGATGTGTTTGCACCCCTTCGCTGGTTGGCTCCTGAGCTGGTGGGTGAGCGCCATGGGGGTGTGATCACTGTGGAGCAGACCAAGCCCAGCAATGTGTGGTAGGTACCAGATTGTAGCTCTGACACTAGAGAACATTTTTACAAACCTATAACTCATAATGACTGTGAGTGAACCTGAATCTGGTCCAGAAATACTGTAAAATGACACTCCTGGGAGAGAGGTTTATACTGTCTTTTTGCATATTGTAATAAGTGTAATAGATATATATATATATTAATTTCAGCTAGAGTCCTGTAATCAAAATATGCATAGGATTTCTATTAAGAATAAAACAAAGTGTGACAGAAAATTGCTCTACAGTATACCTCTGGCTCATTGCTGAGAAAGCGAGCCCTTTCTGCTAATAGAGATTGCAAATCCCAAACAATCTGGATCATTTCCAAAAGAGGGGAAAAAGACACTGACATTGCACCAGCGAAGCATCTCCTCACTGTACAGTCTTTTCAGCCCCTCCCCGACTTTACGACTCATTTCCCAAATGCTTTCCGGTCATAAATTGCACAGTTACATAAGGTAGTTGTAGCTACAACAGCCAGATTTGCCCCTGAACAAAAACATGTTGAGATTCAAAATGTTCCCCATGTAAAGAGCAACTTGCTTATCATTAGTAAAGTATTTAAATTTGGCTGTTGCTATCATTGCTGCTCTATGAATCATGTAATGTATTTATTTAACAGTACTGTTTCCGTCGTTTTGGATGTTCATAGCAAGTCACCTGATTTGACTTGTATGGTTTTGGGTGAAGAGGTGAAGGACACTTACTGAAATTGGAGTGTGCAAGATGACCTTTCTTCTGCAATAAATTCCAACAGCTTTTTTATCCTCAATTGTCTGTAGGGCCTTGGGGGTCACATTATGGGAGCTCTTTGAGAATGCTGCCCAGCCATACCCACATCTGTCGGACCGGGAGGTTCTCAATCACGTGATTAAGGATCAACAAGTCAAACTCTTTAAACCACAGCTGGAGCTTCCTTATTCTGACAGATGGTGAGTCTTTGGAACAAATGACAGTACATACCAATAGTATTTTAAGACAAAACAATCTTTTTGTAGAATTGCATGAATCAGGTTTTAAGTGATTTAAGTTATTTGGCAATTTAAAATGTATCTCTGTAACTGCAGGTACGAGGTCCTGCAGTTCTGCTGGCTGTCTCCAGACAAGCGAGCCACAGCAGAGGAAGTGCACCGTTTGCTTATCTACCTGCGCATGCAAGGCCAGAAGGACATCGAAGAAGATTTTGAACAACGCTGGGACGCTCTCAAACCTAATCCTTCCACACGACAGACAACTGTTAGCCATTCCTCGTTCCCAATCTTGGAACAGTTTGCTGATGATGCCCTGCGACAAGAGATCGATGAAGTTCTTACGGTTACTGAAACAAGCAAAGGCCTCAGCTTTGAATATGTTTGGGAGGCAGCCAAGCACGACCACTATGATGGCAACCATGGGCGTTCAGGCATTGACACAACGTTGAACTATCACAGCATGTTCTTTCCCGTTTCCAGTGAAGACATCCAGGCCCATTTCCCTGATCCTGTAGCCAGAGCGCCAGGTAAAGAAAGCGATAACACTCCTTCAGGAATTCCTGGGATTGTACCGGTGTTTGATGCACAAAAGCCATCTAATGGAAATGAATATTACATACAACTAGAAGAACAAGGGGAGAGCACCATTGGGGAAGATGGGAACAGAGGGCAAGACATGGACTTCACTTCAGGGCAGCAAGACTTTGTTGTTCTCCAAGATGTCCGTTTGGATGAGTCTAGTACTGATGCTGAGTTTTTCCATCAAAGTATTGACTCCAAGGACTCCTATTTACCAGACAGCCACATCTGGTCATCTCTTGAAAATGACAGTCCTTACCACACCAATATTTTTACTGATGGAGGTTCCAAGCAAGAGGACTCTCCCTCCTGGAGAACAAGTTTTATGGAGCTTCCAGAGCGCAATGGGAACCCTTTCCATGAATGTGCACCATCAGAAGTCCAAGAGGTGGATACAGATAAAAGCTATGGGGATTCTTTTTTAGGGGATTGTTCAGAAGCCCCTCACCTGGCAGATTCTGTGGAAGTGGAGGGAGAGAACACAGATGTGAAGAGGCTTCTGAACACTGAAAAACTAGTTGACAACTTCAAGTTCCTCAAAGAGCAGAGCCTGCTGAAAGGTGGCTCAAGTTTCTCAAGTCCACAGGAGAATTTTCTTTTACCTGGCTTAGCCCATGAACCAGAAGACACATTCAAAATGAATTCTTGGGACAACCTTGAGACTTTAGGCAGCTTAACCACAGCGGACACTTATTTAAAACCTGCAGCAAGTAGCACATCCTCAAGACAGGAACTTTTAGACTCTCCAAGTGCTAGTTTGGGGGAGTTAAGTCAGTCTCTGGTAGAAAATGAGACACTGGTGCCTTTCATTACAGTGGTCACAGAAGATGACACAAGCAACCAGCTGCCAGTTAGAAATAGTTCTTCCACCGAAGACCTTGGTCTGCTGCAATCCTCAGACAGAGGTATAGACTCTGGTTTTGATTCTACCTCAGAGAGGTTTGAGATTATCATCAGTCAAACTGATGGCCACACCACTGCTTTCTCTGAAAGTGCCACTACAGACTTATCGTGCACAGATGCCAAAATTCCCAGCCTTGAAGACGACCTTGGAACCTCAAAGGATAGTGTTCAGCCTATAGAAGGTAAAATGCCTGAAAACCTGCAAGTCCAAGCCCCGTCCTCAGACAATGGACACAGTGAAGACCTAACGAGTAACGATCTGTTGAGTGAACTAATTGAGGATGCAGATATCGAACTGGAAACCACTTTGTCTGACCATGAAGAATCCTTTATGGACACCCATGGGCGTCCTCTTGTGAGATCTTCTCTGTTGGTCTCTGGACCATCTTTGGACCAGATCAGCCAGGACAGTTTACTGGAAGACAGTATGTCCACCACTCTACCAACTGTAGATAATTCAGCCGAGACACCAGACTCTTTAGACTCTCTGGACATCAACAGGCTAGGTGAACAAGGAGAAGAACTAAGTGCGCAAATAGCCCAACACAAACTCCAGCCTCCATACAAAATATCAGACAGCGGGTATGAGACGGAGAACCTGGAGTCTCCTGAGTGGAACTCGCAGCCTAATGTCAAAGACCAGTCCCCTGTTAAAAATGACTTTAGTGTTGCCAAAGAAGAGGAAGAGACAGACGAGCCCACAGCTGCAACAAATCTGGTTCCACCAGAAATCGTCATCTCTGAGGTAGAGGGTGTGCTGGATGCTCAGAGCGAGGATCCCAGTGAGGGGCAGCAACCAGAGCATGTAGCCCATGCTGAGGAGCCACTCATGGGCAGTAACTACAGAGACTCTGCCTACTTCTCAGACAATGAATCAGAACCTGAGAAGAAGTCTGAAGAAACATTTGCGGGAGGTTCTGGTGAAGTCTCGTGGCTGAGGAACTCTACAGACGCAGTCAGCAGGGTTGCTGGTGGTCCGGCGCTGGAGGTTCATGTGGAGAGAGATGTAGATTCTTTATTTTCTCAGTCAGAAGCATCTGTAGCTGCTGAAGCACAGGCCGATGGAGAAACACCTGATCCTCATGTTTCAGGCATATTACCACAAGAAGATTTCACAGAGAAATGTGAGAAGGAGGCGACAGAGTCTACCAACAGTCATAATGAAGATGAACACAACCTGGAGGCATTGAAGGACGTCACATCTCCTAATCAACCAGATCCATTAGAGGATGTAGAAACCTCAACCCCTCTTCCTTCTGCTATTCCTTCAAAGCCACTGCCAGAGAGCGCGGGTCACGCGAAACTAACCAGGACATACGCGAGTGATGGCCATAAAATAAAAGAGCCAGACATGGAGGGGCGTTACCTGGGCAGGCGGGATGGCTCAGGTCTAGATGGACAGGAGGACGGCGTAGATGCAGACGAGGAGGACGAGAACAGCGATGATTCTGATGATGACATCCGAGCATACCAGCTGCACAGCTCCAGCTCAGAAAGTGAGGATGACACCGTGCATACCGTACCACTTATTGTCTCAGATGACAGCAGCGCAAAGAACCTGAAGAGCTTGTTGAAACCCACCACCCTGAACATCCAGACATCATCCTCCCCATTTCCTGCGAGGAGCAGTGCAGATAGCTCCAGAAGAGCTGTGTCTTTCTTCGACGATGTCACTGTCTTCCTGTTTGACCAGGTAAAGAATGGTATATTTTGTTGTAGGTGTAACTAGTAAGCCACCTCTGTGGGGCCAGTCTAAACAAAATGCAACTCCTTCTCATTTAGGAGACCCCCACCAAGGAACTGGGTGACCACTCCTCAGGGTCCAACAGCCAGGCCCCAGAGCTCAGCAGCCCGGGCCCCACTGCCAGCTACCTGAACCGGTTCACCAACTCTGAAAGCTCCACAGATGAAGAAGGTAATAATATATTCCACATAATGTATGCAGCTGCTGAAAATCATCTTTAAAGGATCCTGACTCATTCATTAAATCCCTACAGGTGGTGGTTTTGAGTGGGACGATGACTTCTCCTCCCCAGGGCCTGCCTTCCTGCCGAAGATGGATAGAGACCCCATATCGAAAGCTGTGTCCTCATCTGCAGCGTCTCGCTTTTCCTCTCCACCTCCTGCAGTGGGGCGCACGCTGGAGCCCAGCTGGACCAGCACCTCAAACTACTCCCGTTTCTCCATCTCACCGGCCAGCATCGCCAGCTTCTCCCTCACGCATCTCACCGACTCCGACATCGAACAAGGAGGCAAGTTGAGCGTGCACTCGTACAGAGGAGTAGTTCGACATTTTGGGAAACACACTTATTTGCTTTCTTGCTGACAGTTGGATGAGAAGCTTGATGCCACTCTCATCTCTGTACAATAAATGTGAAGCTATTGCCAGCAGCAGGTCAGTTTGGCATAAGCTGAGGTCTCCACTGAATGCCTGGAAACATAACAGCAACAACACCACTCCAGGAAGTTACTGCACCTGGCAAACATAAGTACATTTCCCCCTGTAAAATCACAACATGCTGTTTTATGTTTCATTTATTCAGATCTAACACACAACATATAACATGTTAATTAGTGAGCTCTAGAGGTGCTGTGGATTTATTTTAACTTTGGGAACGGCTCTTTCCAGTCGTTATGCTGAGCTAAGCTAACCGGCTGCTGGTTGCTGGTAGCTTCATATTTACTGTACACACAAGTGGCATTTAACGAGCAATATTTCCCAAAAATGTCAAACTGTTCCTTTAAAAATGTTTAATTTTTATAGCAGTTAATCTCATCATATTCATTTCAACTTATGCAACTTATGAAAATTATGTTATTGAATTTTACCTTTTATATAAAACCCTAGTGTGAAACATAAATAAGAAGAGAATGCAATTTACTAAATTTGCATTTGCAAATGAACTGTGCTCCTGAGCCCATGTAGTAACATCCTCTATAAAATCATGTGTGTTCACAAAGTGGTGAACCTCGCTCCATACCCAATCATGATACTATCACCTGTTACCAGTCAACCTGTTTACCTGTGGAATGATCCAAACAGGTGTAAAGTTGATGCGGTCAAACATTAAATATGTCTTCTTTGTACAGTTTTCAATGTGAAAAGGAGTATTAAAATTATCACATTATGTTTTATGTCTGTTTTACACAGTTTCCCAGTCTTTTTGGAATCAGGGCTTTAAATGTAAATGACATTGTCACTTCTCTAGCTGATAGCTTCACTGACTACTATTAGCAGATTTAACGTGCACTTGTAGTAATATGAAATAATCATGTTTAAGTAATATCCATCAATCAGTTTACCTTGTTTAAACTCTCGTCATCCTCTTTTGTTCACCTCAGGAAGCAGTGAAGATGGAGAAAAGGACTAGTGTGATAAATGAAGGCACCGTTCATCATCACACTACTGAACAATGAACCTATACTCGCACTTTTTGGGCATGGAGAACTGCTGAATAAGGACAGATGACGCGGCTTGTGGGGCAAACCGCGGATGCTTCTCTCAGGCAGAACTGTTCTTTACCTACACGGAGATGGCCGTGAGAACAATGGCTGCAAACTGACTCTCAGCAAACAGACAGACAAGGTTTGAGCCACATCACCTCTCCAGCTACATCAGTGTGTGTGATTTCAGTTCAGTGCAATTCCACTTGGGAAGAAAAACAAAAAAAAGTTTCTAAATGTTTGCTTTAAAAGACTCATCAAGCACATTCCAGGTGTTTGGCTGCTTCTTTTTGTTGTGCGTCGAAGTGCACTCCTTTTCCAGGACTTTTGCATCACCAAAAAAAAGAAAAAGAAAAGAAAAAAGAAGACTGTTTAGGTTCTGAATTCAACACACTGGGCTGGCAAACTTACCACTACAGCCAAATAGGAATAAGCTCTTTGATTTCAGCAGACCTAAAACTGAAGATCCAAGCTTTTTTTCTCTAACATTGATTCATTTCTCGTTCATGTTGTGCGATTATTTCAGTGGTTGCCTTTTTTTTTTTTTTTTTGGAAGAGTGATTTTTTTTGTTGTTGTTTTTTTTTTTTTCCATAGCCTCTTGTTGGGTGTTCATCAGAGTCTCCTGATTGGAGAGAAACTATGTGTGGTATCCTTCTGTAGCAGCATTTGAATAAGAAGGGTTGAAATTTAGGAAGAGCCATCCATACGTAGGATGATTGACTACCTTAACTGAAAATCCCTCATCAGGGAGGTGACACACTGAGTTCCTTTATTTATGTTTGAAAGGAACAGATACAGTGAGTAGTTTCATATTTTTGAGACATCTCAGTAAGAATGGTTGGTGTTATTAGACAAGGATTGTCCTGTGAATTTGTACAGAGGTGATCCAGCTGGAACACAGCTTACAGCATTTTGTAATGCTTCGTTTTAAGCTCTGAAAATGTGCAGGAAGTTGCTTGGATGGTTTTGTCCCAATTACTCGTCACTGGGTTTTTATCACAGTGCCTGTGATGCTGTAAAAAACAAAACAAAACCCTTCTGCAGTCCTGCGTTTACTATCACTACAAAATTCAAAATCACACGTTCGGTGAGATTGTGTAAAAAGTGGGAGATTTTATTTTTAAATGTCAGAATGAAGAAGTGTAATGAGCTGTTTGTAAACAAATGTGCAATGAGTTTGGTTAATTAGCTAAAATTTGTTCATAGGAAGACCTGGTGAGCGTGGCGGCGGCGTTTCTTTGGTGCAGGGACTTGAATCTTCACTACTAGAACAAAAAGAAAGAAAACTGCTGCTTTTATCAACTTCAGTGTGATGAACAAAGTTGTCTGCCTTTTTTATTATTATTATTTTTTTTTTTTACTTTGTGTCAAACTTAATTAACCTGTTCTGATGGCATTTTCCTCCTTACGGATCCCTTGTCCAGTTGCAATTTTGAGCATTTCATTATTGTGTCTTGTCATGTGCAGGCCATACATCGTCTCTGTGGCTGTACACGGTTGGTTGGGGACGTGTTCGTCATGATCAGTTTCTGTATAAAGCATAATGCAAACAGTTATGGAGCGAGATATGCTCTTCCTCCACCCCAAGGTTTATATGTACAGCTATAAAAACACTGTTCTTTGAAACTGTTGCTTATACAGTTACTGTATGGTTCTTTCTTTTTAAAGACTCAAACACCTAAAGGGTTTGTCACAGACATGATGAACAGCTATACTTCACCTGTAGTAGATAATGTCCATCTCCCCCGCCCGTACAGGAGTCACTGTACAGTATCTTAGACAATGTTAACCTCTGTTAAAAACCAGCAGCCTGTGCTTCAGTTAAACTTGAACATTTATTTAAGGAAATCTTGTTTTATTTGACTACAGTATACATTTGCTTAATCTTGCACATTTGAGAAATGTAACTTAATGTTGAACTGTACTGATGTATGTAAATGTTAATTTTTTTTTCTGTCTGTAAAT